>NW_023418326.1:0-3026 GCF_002922805.2 Oryzias melastigma | reverse complement strand
CTGTTTACCTTATGTTAAAACAATAACTATAACAAGACTACTACAATTGGACCCTTCACATGCTTGTAGTTTGAATTCTCTCCGTCAGGTAAGTATGGCTGGGTATCAGGACCATAACAATAGGAATGTATGCAGTTGTGACTTATAATACAAACCAATTTAATCAAACCAAACAAATAGGCTGGAAAAAACCCATCCCAGTACAGAGCCCTGTGGTGCACCATTATTGACCTGTGTTTTTATGACTTAAAGCTGTTGATGCACATGGTTTCCTCAATTACTTTCTTCTTTTGCTTGAATTGTTTACAGGTCAGAGTCCTATTGATTTCATCTTTAGATTCATGGTGCAATCTCAGGGCCCATTAGGAGGATTTGAACTCGTGGAAAATCGTCCAACAGCTGGTAAAAAAGAACTCTTTTTCTTTGCTTTTGAGCCAGTTCTCCTTCTTTCAGTCATTCAGTTTTACAAGATTTTGTTTCCTTCAAAGGCAGTAACACCAGTCTGGAGGTGACTCTACTTGAGGCTGACTCCACCACAGTGACTGAAGTCACTTTGGTCGAATCCTCAGGGTCAGGACAGGTTAACGGACTTGTGGAGGCTCAGGGTGGAGGGCAATACTTGGTCCACTTTGACAAGATCCCATCAGTTGAGTTTGTGGTATTAGTGAAAGGACAGAGTACCAACAGTACAACTTCTAGAGCATCCTCAGTGACATTCCAGAGACAGTCTACAACCAGCCTGAGAGCCTCTACACTAACTGTTACTGTGGTAAGAAAAAGCTGCTATCAAAACCATTTTAACTCTAATCAAGAATGTTCATTGGTCTTAATTTTGTTTTGTTTTCAGTCTGATACAGGAAGTGTCTTAGAGCCTGGAACTCCACTCCTCGTTCCCTTTTCTGTGACGACCACTGGTGATGGAGGAAACTTTGTAATCAAAGCTACCAATGATCAAGGATTTGATTTAACCTTCCCATCCAGTTTAACCCTGGAAAGTGGAGGTAGTGCCAACGGTACAGCCAGTATCACAGCACCCTCTACCTCCCAGTCTGGTACTGGTGTCACACTGACCATAGAGGCTGAAGCTCCAGGAGGTGCAGACACCAACTATGGTGTGCTGCGTCTCACTGTTCTTCCAAAGGTCCGTATGAGACAGAAGATTACATTTCTATACATTTGATATATTTTTATGTGTATTTATTCTATTTTAATCATCTTCTTCCACTTTCAGGTGACAGATTTTTCTCCTCCAGTTTGCCAGCTGGTTAGTCTCCAATCCAACTGCAGTGACAACTGCAACCAGTCTATGTGGGAGCTCTCTGTGGAAGTGACTGATGGAGAAAATGGGACTGGGATAGATCGCATCAGTCTCAGAGAAGGCAGCGGGATGTTAAACTCCAATATAACAACAGCCAATGGGAGTGTGACGCTGGTATCCTACAACGCATCCTGCTGCTCACCTAACGTGCAGATAGTGGTTGTAGACCAAGTTGGTAATGTGGATGTCTGCAGTTATTCTATCAAGCCAACAACGCCTTCATCATCCGGAGCTGTTCAGCCCTCTCTTCTTTGTCTTAGCGTCATGATTTTAGGGCTTATGCTGGGCTGTCAGATCAGATAAATGTCTACATTTTTTAAATGTTTTAAAGATGTAGAAAATCATCCGCAGGATGTTAACAATCAGTTAGCTCTCACGTAGAGGTGACAGTTTTCATCAAACTGCAGCTAAGATATTTGGTATACAGTTACTGCATTATTGCATTGAAGTAAGAAGTAAATTAATTAGTGAAGCTAAAGGTAATATTTCTGATTATTAAAAAAAAAAAGATTATGAAATTTAAAAAGAAAATTGAATTAAAAGTTTGCATTCTGATATTGTCATGATTTTTCTTTTTGCCCTGAAGGAAATTTACTTATAGATTAAGATAACTGTTATATTACTATATCTGCATATTTTTTTTTTGGTAGTTCTAAATCATCCTTGAGTATTGTGCTACTTTTTCTCACTGACACTTGTGCTCTCTTATGGGGTCCAAAAGACCCCACCCTTACATTAAGGTTTGATCCCTTCCATGACAAAGATGGACAGGATTTTATATCTGCCACGGACACCAGAAAAGATAAAAAAATATTGAAAAATAAAAAAGTTTTAATGTAAACATGGCTAGGGGAACATAAAATTTAGTAAAAAGTGTATAAAATTAAAAAAAAATGCATTTTATCTTAACGACACTTAATCTAATGTTAATGATTATGGATACTATTTATTTTTTTTATTTTAAAATATAAGAATGTAATAGGTTAAAAAATATTTTCTTAGAATATTGCATAAAGAATGTTCAGAACTAATGCTGATCTGAGTTTTGTGAGAAATAAAAAGAGGTGATTTAATAGATATCAAGTCACATTACACTATATAAACTGATGAGAAATCTTCATCCTGAACACACACATATTTTTTGGTAACACTTTAGATGAGGTCCTGCAAAACATTCAATATAATGTTGACAAAGATAGTTAAGACATTTGTTTACCTTGTAAGCAGTTTATTAACATGGTCATGTTAATACAAACTATGTGTATTTTTGTATAAGCCCCTTCTGTATTTGAGATTACGTTTTATTTATCATTAGTAGAACACATATGTATTCCTTGTTGGACTGACTGAAGTTAACTCATACACACAGATAGTTACACACAAGATTTGCATAACAAACATTCATGGAGAGGGGTGTAATAACGTCACCCATGCCCATATTTGTGCAAAAGTGAGTAAACAGGAAGCTTGAAGGAATGTGTGCTTCTTGCAATTCCGCAAATTCTACATCACGGATGCTTTAAGCCATAGTATGAGAACAGAAAATAGTACAGTTCATTTGGATTTAAAAATGACAAGCGGCTGGATGGCTCAGTGGGCTAAGTATACGGGGTGTCCATTGATCTCCATCCAGATTGGGTCCTTAGGCGAGACCCTTGACGCTGCTGCCTAAGTGGGTCCCTGTGCCCTTCAAGTACAGGGTTGCATC
>NW_023418325.1:1007-7069 GCF_002922805.2 Oryzias melastigma | reverse complement strand
GAGCCTGTATCTCACCGGTGCTTCTCCCGAACGAGCGCGTGCATCGCTATTAAATGTCCGATGCAGCTCGTGCCCATAGTTCCGGCGCGCGACTCAGACGCTCAGCGCTACAGCCTCTTAAAATGAAAATATAATATCGATACTTGGTGAGAACCCATCGAGAATCGATCGCAGGACTAAATATCGCGATATATCGCAATATCGATATTTTGGCACACCATATATATATATATATATATATATATATATATATATATATATATATATATTAACTAAGCCCAAGTGGCCAGCACTAATCCTAAATTGTTGATGGGAAGCAATAGCGTACTGCAGGACAGCTCTGTCTCACCTCCCATAATGGAGCTGACAGTAACTAATAAGAGTATTGATGAGGGCTCGGCTCCATGGCAGCGAGTCTCGTTCAGAATGCAGTTTACAGGCTGCTGGTGGAGGCTGTTTGGCCTGCAGCACTCCACTAAAGAGGTCTTGATGGAGTTTGATGGAACGGCAGCAGCTCGCTTCAGGTCAATACCATGAATGTAGCCACGCCTCCTCTCAAGTGCTTGGCATACGATGCATTACAGTCAACCCCCATGACACCTGGAGGGGGTCTCTTCCAACCCCCCCACACTCTCCTGCGTCTCTATCCCACTGTATCAGCCTGCGGCCGGGCCACAGACCGGGCCCTTGGCGTTGCATTAACATCAATTACATCATCCTGATTTAATGGCAGCCCGTCTGCTGGGAGACTCGCTCCATTACTTATCCCAGAAGGGAGAGACCTTCCATTTCCCCTCCCTAACTTCTCTGCAATCTTGATGTCTTTGTGCGACTCCTAATGGTGCTACTGAGCACCACCCTGAGTGAAGGAGCCGGTCAATTAATAATTGACAAGCTGCCGGCCATTAAAAGCAGAAGTGAGAGGAGGTGGTCATGTGACCAGGAAGAGGCTTTCCGTCTTTCCTCATGGCAGGCCAGGGGTGGCAGTTCATCAGTTTGAGTACAGATGACTTCAACTCTACGAGTCCTGATCGCAGGCTCAGCCTCCCTCTGTGCTCCTGTGTGCACCTCCCTTTGCAGGAGTCAGATATCAGAGAGCAGTGGTCAGCGTGAGGCTGTTCACTGTCACATAAAACAGGGCAGTTTTTTTATAAGGCAACAGCTGCCTTTTAAATAACGCAGGCCGTCAGACAGACCAGCACTTTACATTTACTTAACCACAGAGAAGTAAAGAACCATGAGTGGCACCCTGAGAGCACATAACAGTTCAAACCAGGAGGACAACAGGTCTGATCAGATATGGGTGATCAGATCTAGAATGTATTGAAGCATGCATTACATATTGGGACACTGATCATTTCAAGGTAAATGTGACTATTCTGGGATCTTTGAAAGACTTGGTGAATTTTATTGGATTCTCAAGTCTAAAGAAAAGTCAAATTGTTTATTAACAAGTATTTATTGGGTTTTTAATCCAGAACTGTATATATCAAACAAACATTGACTCATTAAAAGAGACTGATCTTCAACCCTGGGCATCATCCTTCTGGTTTCCCAAACCTCCATGTCCTTACCTGCTGCTTTTTACTTGGATAAGGTACGTTCAACCAAACCTTGAATCACTGGCTAATCAGCAGTGAGTGGGGCAGGAACAGCCGTAAACAAGCAGAGGGGCAGGTCCTGAAGAGAAGGGTTGAAGGACACTCCTAAAGAAGCAACGCATCCAGAGTACTTGGACCAGTGTCCTCACATATGATGTACTCTGCATGTCGGTAGCTGTGGTAACGTGCAAAACGTCCTTGATCGGGTCAGAATAGAACTGTGCACATGGGCCTGAAAAACTTTACTCAATTGTAACAAATGTTTCCATCCACCACATGTTTGATTGGAATGAATCACGTTGACATGTATGGAAGTTTTTTTAGGTCCTAATTAAAAGTATTTTTCATTTTTCAATTGATAATTCAATTTGCAAATTCACCATGTAATTGGAAAATTCATTTTTTAATTTGCAATTCAATATTCAATTCAGGCTTACAAAATGATAATTCATTTTGTAATTTACAATTCAATATTAAAATTTACAATTCAATATCACATTTTTTTTTAATANCACATGCACCCTAGGGGTGAATAATACATTAACATAATGTTTTGTCATAGACAGTATATTCAAGTGACATTAGCTTTGATGATAGATGAGTAGTTTCTAGAAAAAATCCTTTTGTTTGTTTGCATATGTTTGTGTGAAAAGCTGCAAAACATGTGAATTTGAAACATGTATAATTACCCTTTATTTAAGTTTTTTCATGTCTTTGCGCCTTTTTCTTGACAGTCGGTGCATGATGAAAGAAGATCCCATGTGGCATTATTTAGCTGATTTGCCAGAACTTCATTCCACAGTTTTTAATCTCACTAAAACTCTTCATGCGATAAACTAAAATTATTATGCACGCGTGTTTCCCGCAAGAATAAATGGCACAAGAGTGATCCCAAAATGTGCACCAGAGTTAATGATCCTCACTTTGTTCCATTGTGTTTTTATATGTGTTACTGTGGAATGTTAAATAACTGTTGCTGCAGCTGGATCAAATAACAGAGCATCTTTAATCTACAACTCCAGATTAAAAAATTGGTTAGTAGGACAGCAGAATTTAAGGGAATAATTGTTATATTACGTCATTTCCACCTGTCACTGGACAAGGAATCGACTGATAAAGTTTTAACAAGGCCGATATGATACCCAGTCTGGGTGGCTGATAGTCGATATTTTGGTCGATATTCATTTGCAATATTCATTTTGAAAAAAATAAAAATAAAATTGGCATCATGCTTCCATATGCTCAATTCATGGTATTTTTTACAGCATTTTGGAAGCCTTATTATTTTTACTAATTTTTTATTTTTATTATTATTAGCCTTATTATTATTTTTTTAAATCAAACCAATCAAGACAACTTCTGCACATGTATTTTTTACTTAGTCAAACTAATTTATTTATCAATGTCCAATTGCCCCTTAACTCACCACGACATGTCAGAGTTAAGGAAGTGAGAGCAATTCGGTATGGTAGTAATTATTATTTTTTTATTATTATTATGTAAAAAAATTGGAGTATGGGCAACAGGCACAGGCCTAAGGCTACTGTCATGGCAACCTGCTGCTGCCATCTCCAGTCACCAGAGGGAGCGCTCACCAGAGTTTTGAGCTCACCACCTGCCCTCACCTGGACTCATCATCAGCAGCTGTTCCCCATCACCTCATCACCTCCTCAGCTTATAGTCTGGCTCCACATTGTCACTCTCTGCAAAGTTTTGTTTGTGCCACCCTGCCTGCATCTCCGAGCGTTCATCCCTGGACCTGACCTTCTGCCCAGTTTCTCTGATTGCCTGCTGCCTGCCCCTGACCCTCGCCTGGACTCTGACTCCTCTCCTCTCCTCTCCTCTCCTCTCTCGTCTCGGCTGATCCCATGCCCGTGTATGACCTCTGCCTGTCTGACCCTGCTTAGTCTGTGGACTTTTGTTCTGTCAATAAACCTGCTGCACGTGGAACCAGCTGTCTGCCTGTTTGTGACAGCTACAGAGCATCGGCCAAGATCACTTTCACACTGCTACATGCACCGGTCACATACACACACGTCATCTAATAATGTTGTTTTTTACTACTTGGATTTAATCACAAGGTGATAAAGTAATAAGTTGCTTACATGTCTATATTTTCAGCATCTTTTTGAATTCTGTTATTCACAGAGACATTTGGTGGTGAGGTAACAGAGCTGCCAAAGTTTTTTTTATTTTTATTTTTTAACATTTTTATGATATTCTGCATATCATTGCTAGTTTGAAAATGGCGAGGACAGAAATGTTTACTACAATTTCAGGGGAATTTTCTGTGTTATCGTACCTTTGACCCATCCGTGCACAAGTGAGCTTCACCAAAGAGAGAACTTTTTTTCCCCAGACGACCTCCTCACTTCTTTCTGATTGGCTCTGCCTCTGCCTGGGCGTGGTTAACCAATCAGAAAAGAGCCAAAAATGAACCAGTTTAAAATCGGCCATCAGATTAAAAAAAAATTACCGAGTTTGCACTGAGGTCGCAACACTCCAACCTCGATGATATTTTGGGATATATGACTGTAGTCTTATTTAGGCAATTTTTTTAATCAACATTTTGCCATTTTATAGGTCTGGCTGGCAGAGGCGGAGGAACACACTGGCAGGTAAAAACCGTGCCCCCACACCCCCTACACACACACTTTTCCTCCAATTTTTGGGTCACTATTGCTATCATTAATGCTAAAAATTAAGAAGTAAGTAAGTAAGTAAGAAAGTTCTATTTATATAGCACCTTTCACAGACAAAAGTCACAAGGTGCTTCACAACTTAAAAGCATAAAAACAAATACTTCAAAGATAATAAAACATAAAAGACAAAGCTTTCCCGATTAAAAACACAAAAGACAAAAGCTTCACAAGCTAAGAAACATAAAAGACAGGAGCAAGTACCACATAAAACAATCATTTCAAGCCCAATTAAAAACAGACTGAGTTAAAATGCTTAGCAAAGTAAAAGGTTTTAAGTTGGCTTTTAAAAGAGTGAACAGAGTCCAGGGAACGGAGGGAGAGAGGAAGCTCATTCCAGAGTCTAGGGGCAACAGCCTGGAAAGACCTGTCTCCTCTGGTCCGAAAGCGTGTGCGAGGGACCATCCACAGGTTCTGATCTACAGACCTGATCGCACAAGACGGTCTGTAGGGAGTGATCAAATCACAGACATATACAGGAGCTTGGCCATGGAGGGCTCTAAAAGTCAGCACTAAAATTTTTAAATGGATCCGGTATGCAACCGGGAGCCAATGAAGAGCTTTGAGGATGGGAGAGATGTGAGCTCTTCTCTTAGTGCGGGTCAAGATCCTCGCAGCAGAGTTTTGGATTAACTGCAGACAAGACAGCTCCTTCTTTCTTAAACAGGAAAATAGGCTGTTGCAGTAGTCTAGCCGCGTAGACACAAAAGCATGTAGAAGAACTTCTAGATCCTTACATGACACCATTTTCCTGAGTTTAGAAATGTTTCTCAGCTGGAAGAAACAGTTCTTCACCAGCTGTTTGGAGTGCTGCTCCAGTGACATGTCTTTGTCAAAAAGAAGTCCCAAGTTTCTAAGGTTGGGTTTGACTGCCTGGCCAAAAGAACCCAAATGCTGCATAATCCCTGGTATGAAGTCATCAGGGCAATGACTAGTGTTTCTGTTTTTTCTGAGTTTAGTTGCAAAGAGTTTTTACTGAGCCATTGTTATCTGAATCAGGCAGTTCATCAGAGAATCCAGTTTGTGTGTCTCAGAGGGCTTAAAAGAGCAATATAGCTGGATGTCATCAGCAAAAAAGTGATAGGAGACATCACTGAACTCCTGGAAAATGGATTTGAGGATTCAACTTTGATTGACAAAAATTCAAAAGAAGAAAATGATTGTGAGTTTAGGTCTCTACATGTGTAGTTGTCTTTGTAAACAACTGCCACACCCCATCCGCGGCGAGAGGGGCGGGGCTTACCGATGACAGAACAGCTGTCCAGACAGAGTTCTTTTAAATGAATAAACTCCCCCTCCTTCTGCCAAGTCTCCGTCAGATACATGAAGTCCAGCTCTTTTCTTGAAAAAAGTTTGTTCAATGAGAAGGATTTATTGGAAATAGAGCGGGCATTCAGCAATCCAAGCCGTATCGGAGGTGGTGACGTCATGATTGGAGCAATGGCCGGGGTCGCTGGGATTGGTCGCAGTGACGATGAGCAGTCACGTGGCCTCCAGCTGGGTGTCCGCTGCAGTGGAAGCCGCGAGAACACGGAAGTACAGGAAGGTGGCGGGATCCAGAGGATAGAACGCCGACATTGTAGAGGCTCCAGGGCAGCAGGCGGGATAATCCGAGCAGGAGATGACAGCGGCGGGGTCGTGCCGCTGAGATCTTCCTGAAGGGGAATCGAGCGCAGACATCTTGCGCGTTTCCCATAACGCTGGTCCGGGCCGGTGATATTTTTTATACTTTATATCGTATTTTTTATATTATGTTCTGTAT
>NW_023418325.1:0-899 GCF_002922805.2 Oryzias melastigma | reverse complement strand
AAGAGTGACAGGCTTAAAAGTTGACCATGTTTGTGAAACAGGCTCCACTGCAACCAAACCATCACAACAAAGGGGTAAGAGTTGGGCTGTGATCCCTCTAGTCTTGTTTACAAAAAACTCAAGCAAATTCTTTGCTGTCAGCTTTGCAGGACACAGAGGTTACTGGAGCTGCAGGGCAAACAATAGAATTTATGGTGTCAAACAAAACTTTAGGGCTCTTCTTGTTCAGGGATATTAGCTGGCGAAAGTAGTCAGATCTGGCTTCTTTCACCATCTCATTGCATGAGGACACGAGATCCCTAAGGTATAGCCTGTGGACCATGAGTTTGGTGGATTTCAAAAGACGCTCAGTTTGACAACACTGTCTCTTTAAGTTTTGAATAGTTTCATTAATCCAGGGATGCACTTTTTTCTGTGATAAATTGGATTTGACAGGAGCCACTTGATCCAGAATTCTGACACAGTGATCACTAAAACAATCAACCAGACTGTTCACATCAAAATATCCCTCAAATAAGTGGGGGTCAAACAGCGCTGAGAAGTGTTCGGCAGTGTTGGCAGTGATAATGCGCCTTCGAGACATGATGGTTGAAGCAGCAGGCTCAGACGGGACATTTAACTCAAAAAAGACACCACTGTGATCACTCATGTGCACATCCTCCACACACAGATTAGCAATGCTTAGTCCAAGAGTCCAGAGTGTGGCCCTTCTGATGGGTGGGGTCAAAGACATGCTGCTCAAAATTAAAAATTTCAGTTAGAGATAAAAATTCCATTGCTGAACAGGATGAGCTGTCAGTTACATGAAAGTTAAAATCGCCAAGTATTAAGACCTTTTCCAGTTTTATAATTGAAGTCAGGAAGTCACTAAAATCCTGTAAAAATGAAGCAGCAGGACC
>NW_023418324.1:5551-7076 GCF_002922805.2 Oryzias melastigma | reverse complement strand
GCAAATCATGTACAGTTGCATAATTAAGGAAAATTCAGATTTGTAGGATTTAAAGGCACATAGAAAACTAAAAAAGCAGTCTTATTTGATCAGAAGTATTTAGTAATTAACTTAGTATTAGAATTCTGAGGAGTTGTAGGTAAAAATAAGACTTCTACAAAAATGTTAACTCAATTTTCTCATTAAAAACGTTTTTGTGACATGTATATTTAACAAAATTTAAATAACTGGGAGTTAAATCTTCAGTTCATTGATATAAATTTGCCTTCTCTATTTCAATTTAAGACAAATCCAACAAGTGCTGCCAACCACTTGCACATCATTTTAGGCAAAAACACATTTGATTGAATATACATACGTATAAAAAATGTAAAAAAGTGAAAATCTTGGGAGTAAATGTTGCATAATGCATAAACTGATTCGCCGAGCTGCTCCATGTTTTCACTTGAGGAGGAGGAAGGTAAAATAAAGCACTTCCTCTGGGCTGAAATGATTTTATCTTTAAAACGGTTTCTTTAGCCGGTCATAACGGATGACAGAGGGCACAGACGCCAATCAAAACCACCTTGGAGGAAGTAAATGACCATAAGCGGACATGTGTTGTACAAAAAACACATTTTCTATTTGTAAATCCTTTGCTAGTTTCATATTTCCACTGGTTTCAAAAGAAGAAAACCCCAAAGGCTCCAGGCCACCCGAATGCTCCCAGTGCAGCAGAGCTGTGGTCAGTGTGTGGATTTCTGTTTTCACGTCGTAATCGAGCGTGTGTGTATCAGAAATATTTATATGAAGCGTGCTGCTTTGGTTTCAGCTGCAGTGACCACTGCGTGCCCCCCCTGCTTTGACGTATGGGGAAAAGGGCTTCTGGTTCAGAGCCTCCCCCTGTGAGTCGATTGTCCTCTGAAACAAAGAGAGGCTTCTAAAGGTCCAGATGTGCAGAAGAAAAGGAGAAAAGGTTTGAGGGGGGGGAATGTGTCCTCCTGAAGGATGATTTATGCTACAAACATCTTAAACTTCTGCTCATTTTTCGTCTTTTTCCTGTTTTAACTCATAAAGATTAAGAGTGCAGCTTTAGTGTTTGGTCAAACGTGTCTGTATTTTTTACTAAATGATTTCTACAACTCTCGCTTTTAACCTGAAGTCAGTATTAAAACCATTTCACACCAAATGGATGAACGGATTGTTACGTCCTGCTGCTGCCGTGCTGCACCATTTCAACTTGCTCCGCCATTCTGCTCATCTTAATTAGCACCTGCCAGGTATTTAAGACAGAGAATGCCTCGCCAAAGTAGGCAGGGAGCAGAGCAGGAGGCAGCTGGGTTTGAGGTTTAGGTTTGTGTTGTGCTGGTTTTGTTTCCTCTCTTTGTCCTCAGCAGTCTTACTCTGCTGGGTTTTGTTATTTTAGTTTGGAGTTTGGTAGTCTTAGTTTGCAGGCTTTGTTTATTTATTTTCTTTAGGTAGTCTTGGTTAGGGGGAGCTGCTAACTCTGACGGTCGACATGGCTGGGTCAGAAGTCTCCATGACT
>NW_023418324.1:0-1350 GCF_002922805.2 Oryzias melastigma | reverse complement strand
TAAACAGGGCCATCTTCATTTCCAGTATAAAATCTTGTGACTCACCCTTAAAGTCCTTTAATTACTCAAAGTAATTGATGTGGTCATCTTGATAAATTACAGCCAAGTCAGACGGGGCAAGAAACACAAGCAAGTCAGACATCCGAGTCAGTCGCCTTTTTTCCTGTTTCTGAAGGGCTCACTCTTGAAGGAAAAGAGGATGCAGATTTACAATCCAGGACGAATTAGCATGCGAGTCTCCCCACACATGACTCCTGATTTATATGAATACATAAAACGTGCTTATTTCAGTGACGATCGAAGAGCTCCATCGAGTCAAATCATAAATAAGACGATCAATAATAAATGAGAACATGAAGACGTAAAACACGGTCGACTTTGTGCTAAATTGGCTTTTTATTATTTAAAACCAGACAGCAAAGAGAAGTGAATAATCAGTGAATCTCTGCGGCTTAACAAGCCATCAGTAAGCCCTCTCTCCATCCACGGCATTCCTGTAATCAGGTACTACTTCAGAAAATAGAAAGAATTGTGCTTGTACTGCAAATTGTTATAAATCTCCTTCATGAAGTATAAATGCATTAGAACAATAACTGCAATGACGAAAAATGACAAATATCAATTAAATATTTTTTTTTGCTGTTGCATTTGGATTCTTGCAGAGTTTTTGACTGGAAAACCCTAACAAGTGTTGACCTTCTTTCAACGACTGCAACTCAACAACCGATGACCAAATTAAGGTAATTCTTGGGGACTCTAAAGCGTGCTTATTTCCAACACTTTACAGTAGTGAAGCGTTCACACAATCAATCAGCTGATTCTGTTTGCTGATATGAAAAGCCACTTTCCTCTGTTTATTTAGGTGTCGCCGGCGTCATCTTTGGTGTTAAAGAGTTAACACTGGAGTTTCCATGTGCTCTCATGAATGCGTGGATTTTCTCCGGTTTCCTCTGACCGTCCAAAAACATCCTTCATAGTTTCATTGGTTTATCTAAACCAGGACTCTGCAACCTCCCCTCCCCCATCCCTGAGAGCTCATAACAGGCAAGCTTATAGCCTCAAGCTAACATTAGCGGCGCAAAAATAGCGATGCGCAATATTGGATCAATCCAATCGTACAGTTCTGAATCCCAATTTGCTACAGCACAAGTGTTGAACACTCATCGGGTCTCGAAAACCTAATCATGAGAGAGCCCATTTCAGTACCTGCGTCATTAGTCTGAGTTTTTTCTAGCCTCCGGTTTTCTGATCCAACGCGATTTGAATAAAAAAATACTCAGAAATGGAGTTTTAATCATAAATCATAAACACAAACAAAAATACTATTTTTATTGGAGTGGGTCTGTAAAT
>NW_023418323.1:5667-7086 GCF_002922805.2 Oryzias melastigma | reverse complement strand
CTGACGATTTCCTCTCAGCTTCCTTTGTCGCTGATTTGCTACAATATGTTAAAAAGTTACGGTATTAAAGTTTCATGAATGTAGTTTCAGAGTGTTCAATAAGAGTTTCTCCTGACCTACGGTGTGTTTTGGATTGAGTTTGACAGCTCTGCTCTACGGTCTGGACAACCCAAAAACCTGGAGCACCCGTACTGGTCAGTTCCAAGGCCTAAAACATTGCGATGAACAATTGCTTCTTCTTTGGACACAGGAAAACTCCTGAAAAGCAGGAATGCAGTTTTTTGCCATTAATGCTGATAATTTTGACTTTACAGCAGCAGCCTTTCCCATCTATCCACAGATAAGAGCTAAAAAGAGATTCTAGCTGCAAACTGAAGCATTTTTTTTCTGAAAAGTGATTCCTCAAAGCATAACTGAACTCATGCGGGGATTTCCATTACAGAATCATGTTCATTTTTAACGCAGTGTCGCCAGAAGGCTCAAAGATCACAGGAACCCAATATTGATTTCCAGCCCCGTCTCCAGCACGCAGAGACATTTTCAAGATTCTCTCAATCGTTTAAGGATATTATGTACTTTAGATGATGTGATATATCCAACGCCAACACAATTTCTTGCTGGGGAACTTTATTCTAAAAATACCTCCACAATTCCATCATTCTTTTTCATTTTTTTTTGGCTGGTTCTTGTAGTTCCCTCTCTATGATACATTTGGCCTTTAATAACATTTACTTGTACTTGCTTGCGTTACCCATAATCCAATACTTTCTGCAATGTGTAAGTAAAGTGCATTAACTGCAAAAGACAACTGGACTCAATGACCACTCCCCTCTCGCATTCCAAACAGGAAGTAGGCGCTGGTTCCAAGAAGCCAAAATCCAATCGACTTAGAGGAATAAACAACTATTACTCAGTCATTTCATTTGCTAAAAATCCCCATTTTTGATCTACTACCTTTTTAAAACATGTTTTTGATAATCGCATTTTTCAAAAATATATTTTATTTTTCCATAGAGTCATAAACTGACCAATTAGGTGTGGCCTTCCAATGAGCTCACTCCTGATTGGAGAAAGTGGTTACCATAGAAACGTTGACTCAGACGGACTTAGACCAATCGCTGCTCACAGACGAAACCAGGTCCCAGGAGTCTGTATCACAAAAAACAGTGCGACTAAATTGACTTCATTTGGTTGGAGCCGTAATAAGCAATATTCTATGGGTGACATCACACTCGCTTGGTCCAGTTTTCAAATACAGTCAGTGGTAGTGAGTCAAATTTTAACCCTGTATAACCATTTGTATCATATTGGTACACGTAATTCTGAGACCCCCATCTCATTAGCATAATCAAAACATTCCTTAAAAATCCATTGTATGTGACTTCGTCCATGTTTTCTGGTCTGCAGTACATTATCATT
>NW_023418323.1:0-1763 GCF_002922805.2 Oryzias melastigma | reverse complement strand
GTTTTCCCTGATTTATATTTTGACAGTAAAGAAAAAAAGTTTTTTTTTTTTCTTTTTTGCTAAATTTTAAGTAGAATTGTTGTCGCTTTTGATAAGAAGTTTGTAAAATATGTACTTCCGATATGCGAAGTTATTTCAGGGACCATTGTGAGTATTCTTTCCTCAACACCAACAACGTTTTCCATTTATGTACAAGTTTATACTTAAAAAATATTCAGAAAAATACACAAAAGATTCTTCTTTAATGACAGTTAATCTAAAAATTGATGTAAGGTGAAAAGTTTTAATGTATCTTGAATACATCAGTTGATGCTCCTACAATCTACAGGTTTCAAGGCCACTATAGTATAGTAGCATCAGTGGCTGATATAGAAAATTGAAGAAGCTCCCCACAGATGTAAAATAATTCCACCTAATTTCCTAATTAAATTTCCGTATAATTTCATGAAGTTTGAGATATTTAAAACAGAAACTGTGTTTGAAGCGTGTAGTCAAAAATAGCACCAAGGATGTTTGCCACCGCTGACTCCGACATGCATGACTGACAGAATCACTGAGCTTTTTTGGTGCACAATAATGTTTTCTTCCTTTCACTCATCGTTCCTGTAAATCATGATAAATCTTCAGACTAAAAACTTTATTTATTTTGACAGGAAACATCATTTACAGACACATCTGTCTGATATTTAACATATAAAAGAACACAAGTGAATAAAAAAATGCCACAATGAATAGAATTTATAGTTATAAACACACTCAAATCTGTGCGACAACACAAACCACAGAAGCTTGGATGGTGGCGATGGAGGATGGAGGGCAGAAAACCTTTTTTTTTTGCTCTCACATTCTTGTGCGCATACAAACAATCCATGAAAACATGTTTTCCGCCAGCCTGTCTGTTAAGTGGGTGGCTGACTGTAAATCTTTAAATAAAATAGAAAGCAGACTGAAAACTCTGTCCAGTTTTAGCTTCTGGGCTGTTTGGCTTTGAGGACAAGAAAATATGTGAAGCAGACGTTCTCTCAGCCAGCCTTTTTATAACCCCGGATAGCTCGGAAATGGTTGTTAGCACACATTTCAGACGAGAGTGACCTGAACGGATGACGGCTCCTCAGCTGACAGCGAGAGCAGCTGCAGACTCCTGCAGGCTGCACATTAAAACAATCACCTTTGTGGTTCTCAGCTCTTCGTCAGCACAGCGGTCAGTCTCAATCCGTCAGTGTGGAAACTCTGGGAATGCCTGGAAAGGTTTGTTGAATTATTCCGATCTAAGTCTGCGACTGAAACTGTCCATTCAATCCAGCATTTTTAGAGCATAAACCAAAACATGGATTATATTTAAAAAAAATGTTGGATTCACTTCAGTCTTCTTTCATTCTTTCTTTAGGAATTTAGGAGCTTGATTTATTCTTCTATAAATCAGAAAGTGTTGTCAATGAAGGTACAAATAAATAGTATTGGATGTGTTTTAGTCGGGTGCTGAATGAAACATTAAAAAATACGTCCCTCAGGGACGTCCTGAGGGGTCTATAGACACTTCAGAGAATCATGTCTGTTCCTTAAGAGACTTTGGTTTGGTCCAGCGCACTGAAGGTAAACTCATCCTCTATATAATCTAAATTGTTGAAAGTGGAACTTTATTAAATATTGTTAATGTTTTAACTTGTTATTTCTTCATTTTGTTGAGCTCAATCTTCTCCCAAATAAAAGACTGGAGTGCAACATATTGTAAGGCTGAAATAGATAAAGTTAGTAAGGAACAA
>NW_023418322.1:0-7057 GCF_002922805.2 Oryzias melastigma | reverse complement strand
AAGAGCCGCATGCGGCTCCGGAGCCGCAGGTTGCCGACCCCCGCTCTAAGACAACCAGGACGAAACATTAAACAGCCGAAAGCCCGATTTATAGGTTAATGCCAGTTTATTCGTCTCTCTGTGTTAGTGGGGCCGTCTCGTCTCTTTTTATCAGCTCAGCCTCCTTCATGTCAAACGGGAAAAAGGTGACAGCCCTCCAATCAGCTGATCGGCTCCAGCCGTCCCCCCTCTCAGCTGTTCCGAATCACTGAAAGAAAAAAAAACAAACAAACAGAAAAAACAAACAAGAAACCAGAAAAAACCGTAACACCCTCTCCCATAAAATCATGCTTCTAAGCCCTCCAAAGCAAAAGGGCCAACGCGCAACCCACATGAGCAGAAACTGAAGTCATTCTCGTGACAGGGCATCGGCCATTACATTATCAGCTCCCCTTTTATGTTTTATATCCAAATTATACTCCTGAGCCAACAAGTCCCATCGCATGAGCCGCTGGTTGTGGTTGTACATTCGGACCAGAAACACCAACGGATTGTGGTCTGTATACACAACCAGGAGCATGGAGGAGGAGCCCACATAGACCTCATTCCAGAGTTTGTGTGAAATGTGATGAAGAAAAGAAGGAATAATCTGAGGGAAGAACTGAGGCAGTTTTCCTGGAACTCCAGAGTTCATATTTAGAGAAGAAACGTTTTTGTCAGTCACTCTGAGTCCTTTTGACTTTCTGCAGTAAAACAGCTCCCTTAAAGTCAAATGAGATGTTTTCCTCAAGATTTGATCCAAAAGGTTTTCTACTTCCATGATTCAAAAGCTTCAAACACCAAAGGTCTGGTTTTCACTGGAATCAGCGGCTCAGACAGAACATGAAACATTTCTCTAATAAAACAAGTTTTATGTTTCTTATCAAAACAGTTATTCTCTTTATTTATAAAGTTTCAATTAATGAATATTTTCTACCATAAACAAAACACTAATAATAATTGAAAGTGTCGTCTTATGTCAGGTTTGATAAGAGAAATATAATGTTATTTTAACAAACTACACATCTTTTTATGAACATATACTCTTCTTTAAAACATCGACTTTTCATCAAAGCTCTAATGTTTCTTTCTAGTCATTTTTTAATATCTTGACAATTTTTTAAGAAATTGATTTTGTTCAAATCACAAATGTTTTTTTTAATATATTACAGAAGAGTACAGATTGTATATGTACAATGTATATAGTCATGTATATAAAAACATGCTTTTATAGAAATATGTGCAACACTTTTGCATAATTGTGTGTAATCTTACAGATCAGTGTGTTGTAGTTGTGAGTCACAATAAAATGGAGAACCAAATGAGTGTGTTTGTGTTGGCTGAGGTCAGTGTGACTAAATGCTAGAAATTCCTATTGCACCTAAATGCAGCAATAGCGAGCTCTTAATGTAAGCACAGAAGTGTGTAAATTCCACGCAGCCCTTGAACACACCTTGTGCCACAGTGAATGTGACAATGAAATTAATTAAATCTGCAACATAAAGTCAGGATTAAATGTGTGAACCAACTCTGGGATGGATGTTTGTGGTGGTCAACAGTGGAGGAGGAGCAGACTCCATCATGGTCGTGTTTGAGCCTCAGAGATGAAGAACAGAGACTCACCTGTCAAAGTCAAAGAGATTTTCTGCTCAACAAACTGTAGTTTTACCCAGCGGTTGTTAATTTAGAGTTCTGCCTGTAATGAATCATGGAGTTATAGAATATAATGTTATGACTGACTTAAAAAAATAAAATAAAAAAACATTCTATAAGTTAGATCCCGTCTTCCTTCCATCCATCCTTTTAATTTTGGAGAGACCTGCAGCTGAACTCATACTATGGGGTCAAATCAGGACCAGCTTAAAGTGAACGAAAAAACAGATTGAAAACTTAAAAAAAAGATATTGAAACTTTAAAAAAGCGGAAAATCTGAAAACAAGACATTGTAAATGTAAAAAAAAAAAAAAGATGAAAAGTTGAAAAAAAAAACATTTTTTTTATTTGCAAAAAAAAATACAGAAACCTTGAATAAAAAAAACTATAAATGTAAAAATTAGCAATTGAAAAAAATATATCCATTAGTAACAGCTGCTGTTTTGAATTTTCCATTTTTTTCTGAATATTCATTTAGTCCTGTTTTCTTTTTTTTATCTCTTTCTTTTTATTGTTCTTTTTTCTTAAAAAAAACACAAATAGGGTAAACATAGCGGACATTGTTAGTAAAATATAGGGAAAACAAACAAACAAGCAAACAAACACAAAAAACACAACGAATAATTAAACAACTGGGGCCCGTTCCAAGAAGCAGGTTCTGTGGGAACTCTGAGTTCGTGAACTATAAATTCAGTAA
Organism: Oryzias melastigma; assembly: GCF_002922805.2. Lineage (NCBI taxonomy): Eukaryota > Metazoa > Chordata > Actinopteri > Beloniformes > Adrianichthyidae > Oryzias > Oryzias melastigma. Next base: position 4,689 of record NW_023418322.1, on the reverse strand, counting down.
AACTCTGAGTTTTCGGTTCCAGAAAGAGAGATAACTCAAACCCGGGAAAGTGGGCGAAACCAAGCCCGTTCCAAGAAGCGGGTTAAGCTGAACTCAGAATCAATCACTATGGTAACTGAGTCTGTGAACGAAACCTGGTCGGTAGCAGGTTTTCTTCAGGAAACTTAGAGTTCTCTGAGGTCTCCGCCCCTTTTTAAAGTGAAGGATGTTCAAATATGAGTTCCTCATTAACATTCAGAGAACATTAACGTTAGAGACGTCACGTTTTCACCACTCAGAAACCAAAATGACATGTTCATTCATAGAGGATCATGTAGAGAGGAGGCTGATTAATCCAGAGGAAATGTTATTTACGTCGGTAGAGGATTTGGAGGACACGAGTCGACTGACTGCAGTTTCCTGATTCATTTTTATTTCAGCGATATTATAAATAGTGAGTTTTTCCTGGGACTCGCTATTAAAAAATAGTTTTATTTTCCTTATATCAGCAACGCTGCTTCCCACTGTGGAGTTCGCAAGTTCGATTTCCGGCTCCTTTTTTTTTGTTTTCCTCTTTCCCTCCTTTTCCTTTCCTTTCCCTAAAATATGAGACATTATAATTTCTTCTCCCAGAACCCTCTTATGCCGTGCAGTGAATTTGCTGCTCACTGCTTGTCTGTGATGGCTGCCTACGCTGCCACACCATAAGGGCAGTAACCTGCACCCCAAACACTCACTTGCACACACCTTTAGATACATTTTATTTCAATCACAAGACACACTTGTTTTTGTTAAAATATAAATTTATTGTCACACAATTTAAGCTTTATTTCAGTTTTCTTTCATTAATTTATTCTTGTGTTTTTTGAGTTACCGGTGCTGTGGGGACCATTGTTGCTGCTGCTGCTGCTGCTGCTGCTGCTGCTGCTGCTGCTGCTGCTGCTGCTGCTGCTGCTGCTGCTGCTGCTGGAGCCACCATGTCAGGCCTGACACAAAGAAAGCATGCCAGCCAGCAGAGGCCTTATATGCAGCAGGACACTAATTGGACTGAACCACTGCCTGGGGGAGGAGAAATTCTTTTTGTGTTAAACATTGATTCAGTTTAGATTCTACTTTATGTTTATTAGGTTTGCTATTTTTATATGTTAGTTTACTTTAGGATGGACAAGTTAATTTTGTTTTTTGCTGTATTTCTGTTGTCTTAGTCTTTTTCAGTTCCCCCTTGTNAGTAACGCCGTTATACTTAAACGGCGTTAGTCCCAACACTGTTTATGTCTATTAGTTTTACTATTTTTCTATGTTAGTTTACTTTACGATGGACAAGTTAATTTTGCGTTTGCTGTATTTCTGTGGTCTTAGTCTTTTTCAGTTCCCCCTTGTGTGTCTAGTTGGTCTGATCAGCCACTATATATGTTCCCTTGTGTTTCCATTTAGGAGGTCAGTTTAAGTTCGTTGGTCTGTCTGTCCAGTTGGTTGACTTGTCCTCCTATTTAAAGCTTCAGTTACTTTTGTTACTTTGACCTCTTTTAAGGGCCCATTTTTGTTCACTGAGACATTTTTTTGAAAATAAATGTAAATATTTTTTTATATATTTTTGGCTGTCCTTGCCTTTACTGCTCGGTCCACCACACCACAATTTAAAAAAAACTGGCATTTTAAAAAAAAACTTTTTTGCGCTTAGAGGAGGTGGTATTTGGGATGTATTAAAATAGACATCTTTCGCAAAACTATAATGGAAACACTTTTTTCGAAATAAATGCGCTTCTCGGTATGAAGTGTCTGATCTGAGCGCTGCACAGCCGTCGCACCGAGAGGTCCCGCAGCGTCAAAGCGCTTTAGAAATTGCGGGTCATACGGAATCGCGCAGCTCCTCCTCCTCCTTTCCTCATCGCTTCACCTGCAGACGCACTTTTGCAGCTTGGAGACTGAAGTCTCATGAGGGCGAGCGCCGTGACAGAAACTTGAATTTATGTTGTTGTGTTTTCAGACAGAAAAAGGTCCAGATGCTTATTTGTTAGAATGCTTTTTCCTTTAACCACTGAACAGACTTCTTTCTCTTCTGAGTCGAGCTGCGCTGCACGCGCCCCAGACAGAGCTGTGACGTCACCAACACGCTCCCTTTTAGTGAATGAAATAAAAAAAAATACTTGTTGTCGTTCATCGCCGTGTTTTTAATGACTTATCGCGTGAGTTGGTTTGTGCTTTATCGCAAAATTATAATTTAATGGAAACAGTGTCAATTTGAAACTGTTTTCTTTTTTTGTTGAATTTCCATAAAGTTTTGCGCAAATGTGTAATGGAAACGCAGCTAATAACAAAGAATGAGGCGTCCCCTTCTCCCTTTACCACGTGGAGACACCGAGAATATTTGATTATTAGTTATCTTTGATGGAAACACAGATTAAAAAGAAAAATTGTACTTTTCAAAAAACGTTTTTGTGCATAGAGGAGCTGGTTTTGGGGGCGTATTGAAATGGATATGGACATTTTTCGCAGAACTGTAATGGAAATGGACTTTTTTCTAATTAAATGCGCTTCTGAAGTGTCTGTCTGAGTACAGCACAGCGGACGCCATGAGAGATCAACGTCACAGCTGATCGTGCATCTCCTCTGTAAAATCAATAACCAAGATTTCCTCATAGCTTCATCTGCAGCTGGCAGTCTGAATACTTGTTCTGGACATTCTTTCAAATACCACTGAACAGACTTTTGACTTGCACATGCTCCTTTTTAGTAAATCAAATTTGAAAAAAAACACACACATTGCCGTGTTTATGATGACTTATCGCGTGAGTTGGTTTGTGTTTTATCACATTATTATGAAACCATATCATTATTATGAAACCGTATCACTGTTTCTTAGAAATTCCTAGAATTTGGTTAAAGTTTCTTGTGTAATGAAACAGAACCCAGGGCTGCTGAGTGTTTCTGCATGGTGCGTTCACTGAGCCCCGGATATCGGCAGTAAAACGAAGCAGTTTATCAAAGAAAACATAGAACACCGTCACTGATCCGGATATAATCGATTGATTAAATAGAGTCCACGTTTTCTCTGAAAAACTGATTTGTTTTGCTGCGCATTGTTTAAAAATGACAAAGTTTGTAGCGGACTGGGTTGGGCCAAGTGGCTGTTCGCTTATGTCCAGAGGTCAGTGAACGCATCATGCACAGATTCTTGTCTGCTGTGGGATCTGTCAATCAACCTGTTCAGAGGTTTAAGGAAAATAAAGGGACAGCTGCATAAGACTGAATTAAAGCGTTTGAGGAGCGCAGATCCACTAATAATAGTAATAATTAATTCATAATTAATTAATAAGTTATAATTTAGCTAAAAACATTTCATTTGGTCATTACCTCAAAATGTGACAAGATCTGTTGAGATTAATAAAGTTCTGAATATTGGTATTTGTTTCCTAGCTTGTTGTCATTATTGATAATTATGCTAAGAAATCAGTGTCTTCACATAGAGAAGTGTCATTATTCAATATTAATAATGTAGAACTAAAGGCAAACTAATGAAATTTATTATTTCAAACTGGTAGCCCTTTGTATGATTTAGTACCCATGAAGTAGCCTGCAGTTTCAAAAAGGTTGGTGAGTAAAGAACGAGAATCAAAACTACTATAGTTCTTTACTTGAATAACACTGAAGTAACACTGAAGCATAGAAAGAAATACCTACCAGAGTATTAAAGTGTTGTCTGCAAATGGCTTTACTCAACCAGTAGATCAGGAAAATGCAGATGAAAAATTCAACAACCAGCAGACTCAATATCAGGATTGTGATTTGTCCCACTTCCTGTGAGATATGTAGAATAAAGTTAAACCAAAATCCAGAGAAACGTGATTCTATACAAAGTTTTTAGACATACCCAATAAAGTATGTATTTCCTATAAGGTGGGTATTCCCTATCATATAGGTAATCCCCATTAGGTGGGTATTCAACATAATCTGAGTAATCCCTATAAGGTGGGTAGTGTGGAATCAAGGCTATCAGGATCATAACAAATGCTGTAAATGACCAAAGTAAACTCAGAATATTCAGGGAAAAGGACAGCTTCGCCTGAGGAAAAAAAAATGAAATAAAGGTTTAGTAAATATTCAGTTAAATTGCACCCTTACAGTAAATTCAGAACAATACAAATTCAGATTCAATCAACAGTATAAAACCCATAAAAATGTATTAATTACACAAATCAGCAAATGTGTATTTTCTAATCAATTTGTACTCAAATATTACTTTTTACCATGCAGCTTCTTTGAAAAAAACTTTAAAAATGTTTTCAATAAATGAAACCGCTCACCACAGTCATGTTTGGATATTTCCCAGCAGCAAAGGACAGCCCGCCACAGATCACAAACTAATAGAAGAAGACATGTTTTTAGTTTATAAACACAAATAATCAGATCTTAAAAAATGTCGTAATTCTTTATAAAAAAAAAACTCACCACAATGCTTGGAATTGTAACTACCGGTATAAAAAAAAAACTATCATAGATAACCAGTGCGAGAGCACAGAGAAGCAGACCAAAGATAGCTTGGGCTGCCTAATTTTAATGAAAACAAACACAAAATTCAAATACTGGTTAATGACATTTTTGTAAACTTGCTGAAAGTTTTGTGTTTTCACATAATGACATAAAAAAAGCATAACTTGTCAATCTGCGATGCCATTTCCTCTGTCGTTACAGTTGAACTTACTCCGAGAG
>NW_023418321.1:5259-6511 GCF_002922805.2 Oryzias melastigma | reverse complement strand
AAATCAAACTCTACTGACTTTAGTTAATAATCACAAAAATGAATGAACCAAATGTGACATAAGTGTGTTTTGTCTTTGTCTGTTTGTTTTATATTTTCTAATGCATTTCATTATTTCTGTAATGAATTTGAAATAATTGTGTGCTTTGTCCAGTATTTTTAATAATCTATGCTTGAAATAAACCAATCAATCAATCAATCATTGGTCTTAAACCTCTCAAAACCTGCTCAGAGTCATCTTTGTTTGACATTTTGTCTCTTCTAGGATCCATCTTTCCACGTGAGTCTGGCCTGGTGTGTTGGAGACCTGACGGAGGAGCTGAAGGAGATCACCAAAGAGCTGCAGGTACACAAACATCCATGATGGATCACTCAGTCCGCCAGTGCAGAGCTCAGAGGAAAATCTTTACCAACAGCCAGGAACATCACTACACACATGCTACTCACAACAAGACCTCCATGGTGTCGTATTTCTGTCATTTGTAGAGGGCAGAAAATTGATGCTAAATCTCCACAAAAGAAAATAATCTACCTTTTCCTCCAGAGAATCTAAATCCACCAAAATAAAATCAGAGTTTAGAATGTAGTCGCACAGAATGTAAGGTTTATTAGATAAGCCAGAAAGTTCACTGAACTCCATATACTACGAGTTATTGGAGTTAAACTACATTTATTTGATTAAAATCTCTCTAAAAGTCCCTTCTCTGGGTTAAATAACAAAAAAGACAAAAACTAGATTAATTAAACCTAAACCAAAGCAGCAAAAAACAGCATGAAACAAATAAATCATGATAATGATGTGGGTGGAGTTATCATCAGCTGTTTTCTGCAGAAAACTATAAAACATATATTTTAATGCACACATATGAATATTTATATACATGGTAATCAGTTCAGTTTTGAATAAAACAGTTGCCTTTTTTTGACTTGAGCAGCAGTCTGCAAACTTCATTTTTAAAATAAGACACCCTATGCAACAAAGGATCTTCTCAAATGTAGTAGTAGGTAGCTTCACGTCAGTAGTAATAAAAAAAAACAAGTTTGATAGTTTGTGCAGCTTCTCAGCCAGAAATTCCTAATTTTAACATAAAGTAAATCAGAAAGAATAAAGTGACCCATACCAAATTTTTTAAACCAAAAAGCACACTGAAAATCTTTTAATTTGCTCAAGAATAGAAAATTTGGTTACAATCCGGTACAATTTAATGCTGGTTGGGATTTTCTGTTGTACACGGCGCTCAAAAATCTCTCTT
>NW_023418321.1:0-4957 GCF_002922805.2 Oryzias melastigma | reverse complement strand
GCAGTCACCATCTATGGTGCAGTTCTGGTTTCTAAATGAGCTGTGTTCTGATTATCTCTTTTGTCCATTTTCCTGCACTAATGAAACATTGGATGTTTCATTTGTCAGTTTGACCGTTAAAAAACGTTTTGGTGAAGTTGGCATCAGGAAGGTTCTCGTTTTTGTGGTTTTGCAGAGTCTGGTAGACGAGCGTGACGACGGACCGTTTCATTTAAATCTGGACTGTGCCGAGCTGCGCTGCAGGACGGGAAACAAAACCTTCCGCTTCTCTTTGGAAGCATGACTCATCGAAACAAAAACCGTTTAATGTCTGTCTGCTGTGATGAAGAATCTGCAGAAACGACGCTGGATCGTCCAAAAACTGTACATAAATAAAGCTTCTATGTGTTTTGCATCTCGTGAAGTTTATTTCAACAGTTTTCTGCTACAGCAGAGTTTAGGTCACTTTAATATTTTAACATGAAGAAAATTCAACTTTAGCTTCATTTTTAAAGAATTCATTTATTTTTGTAAAATATTTATGGTTTGCTTTAGGTTTACATGACATCAGAACATGAAAAAGTACAAAAACAAAACCTCCTGCGCTTTTTTAAAACCAGGAAACCTCAGAAAGTGACAGAACTTGATGTTGACACAAAAACATTTCAACAGTTTGATTTTCAGGAGAAGAAAACAGTATTTTACCCTCAAGATAGGAAAGTCAAAACACTGGATGTGTGATTGGAAACACTTCAGAAGGCAGCAGACGAGAATCTCTGGAGTTCACAGACACAACATGGAATTTCCTATGATGTCTCAAACAGATATAAAACATTTGCGGGATCAGATCCGATCCAAGTCGGCGTGAAAACGAGTCTCCTTAACTGAGAGTGTGCAACCCTGCAAGGCACCGGATTCCAACCTGCATGGAAAACAAAAAAGGGGCGAGCTACAAGCCAATCTGAGCACAAAAAGTGGATTTTTTGTCTGAATTTGAGGCAAATCAAAGCCCTGAATCACAGAAAAGGCCTCCATCAGCTCAGCTCTATGATGCAGATCTACACAAAGACTTTCACTGACGGATAACAAGGCAGTTTTAGAAAAAGCGCAATCATTGAGAGCGTTTGTCACAATAAAACGAGGTGCCTGCTCACAATCAGGAATCAACTCTAAACCTTTAGACTGATCAATAACAAAGTGGTGCAAACGGTGCAAAATCCTGGCACATATTTGTCAGTTTTTGTTGGACACGAGGAAAGAGTCACTATGATAGAAAAGTACTGGAATTTACCTGTAAACATCCTGACATAATCTGAGGAATTACTGATTTGGAGGCTAAAACTGGAATCCTCCAATCTGACCTAAAAACTTTCTGTGGAGCTTTCCGACATCAACGCGGCGCTTGGAGGCTCGGCGAGCACGGCCCGGCCCGGCCCCTCCTGTGACCTTTAAGAGTCCAGTTTCCTGGCAGCATCACGGGGAGAACAGCACCTTCTTGATGTACGACACAGTGGTGTAGTTCGTCAGCATTTCCACGTGCTCGTTCCCGCGAAGCTCCTTTAAGAAGACGGGCTGCTTCTGCTGCCCCACCCACCGCTTGCACTGGATGGCGCTCTGCAGGTTGACCGTTCCGTCCCCGTCTCCGTTCACCACTGTGGGCTCCTCGTCCGGGAAGTTGTTGGAGTAGAGGAAGGACTCGGACGTGTTGATGCCGCTGCCGTACAGGCAGTGGACTTCCACGTTGGGCGGCAGGAGGTCGGACACCAGCGGCTCCGTGTCCTGCCGCATCATCCAGCCGTCGTCAAAGCCGATGTCTTTGTAGAGCCGCCTGTAGTCCTGCACCGTGTAGTTGACGGTTGGCGTTTGGACCAAAACCTGCAGGACAGGAAATGAATCAAATGACACAAATGTCATTTTTAGTTCAACTTATTCTTTGACAAAATCTTCAAAGAATTTTGCTGCTGAGATGTTTGAGGTGAAGATCCAGACACAGAGTTGGACAGAACCCAAAGCACTGCACTGGCACACACGTGGATCCAGACCTGATCTTTGGACCAGGAGTGGGCGTAGGGCAGCAGCCAGTTTGTGGATACAGCCGTACGCTGCTGGGCACGGATCTTCAGCGGGCTGATCACCGGGATGCGGTTGTTGTCACCTGAGAGTGAAAAACAAAAACAATTGGTGAGCAAAGTTTGTGTTGATTTAAGTTGACTGTGTTTAAAGTTTGGCTTCAAAGTATATAAAAAAAAAACATATATTTGAAAAGAAAGTTAAATTAAGTGGTAAATACTATGTTTTCAAAGAAAACTGACTATTTTACTAATATTTCTGTGCATCTTTTATCATATAATATTTAACTGTGTAGAACTTAGCTTAAAAATGCAATGAAAATAAAAGTTTGTTAGATTTTATGCTTTTATTTTGAAGATATTAAGTTGATCAAATTTTCAATTTTTTGTCTTTTCATTTCTGGTCAAAACAAGTTTTAGAATTAACAACGTTTTTCTGATTCCCTTCATTCTGAAAAAAACAAAAAAAGTTCATATTTTTATGTTAAAAAAATTAATCTCTTTATTTTTTGCTTATTTGCCTATTTAAGTATAAGAAAAATTAATCTAAATTACAACGAAACCTAAACAATTAGCAAATGCTATGCTGATTAAAAAAGAAAAAAAACTTTAGTTGTTTTATTTCTAGGGCTGCACGGTGGCGCAGTGGTTAGCGCTCTCGCCTCACAGCGAGAAGGCCCCGGTTCGACTCCCGGCTGGGACCTTTCTGTGTGGAGTTTGCATGTTCTCCCCGTGCATGCGTGGGTTTTCACCGGGGACTCCGGCTTCCTCCCACCGTCCAAAAACATGCTTCATAGGTTAATTGGTGACTCTAAATTGCCCCTAGGTGTGAATGTGAGAGTGAATGGGTGTGTGATTGAGGCCCTGTGACAGACTGGCGACCTGTCCAGGGTGAACCCCGCCTTCGCCCATCAGCAGCCGGGATAGGCTCCGGCGACCCCGAAAGGGACAAAGCGGTCTGGAAAATGGATGGATGGATGGATGTTTTATTTCTACATTTTTTTCACAAAATATTTTTACTGTAAAGAATTTTGCCTGAAAATGCAATTGAATTTAAAACTTTGTTTAATATATGCCTCTATTTTGTAGGAGTTTTCAATTAATAACATTTTTAAATGTTTTTTTCTTTGCTTTTTTGGTCAACACAGGTTTAACATAGAATTAACAAGATTTTTCTGAATCTCCTCATTCTGAAAAAAACAAAAAAAAACATTTAATATTTAATCCTCAACATAGGAATCTCATTTAATTTTTTTACTATTCAAAGTTAAAAAAAAAACATTTAAATTGAAAACAAAGTTAAATTAATTGGTAAATGCTGTTTTCTTACAAAGAAAATAAAGTTTATTTTACTGATATTTTTCTGCTTTTTTATCGTACAATATTTTTACTGTAAAGCAATTTGACTAAAAATACGATTATTATAAAAGTTTGTTTAATTTTATGCTTTTATTTCTTAGGAGTTTCAGATTTTTTTCTCTGCATTTTTGGTCAAAATAAAGCTTCTCTGAATCTCTTTATACTGAGAAAATTATAAATCTATGTTCAAAATATGAATCTCTGTATTTTTTGCTAGTTTATTAATTGTTGTATACATTACAGGATTTTATTCCTGTGTTGTTGTGATTCTATCGTGCGTTCTGCCCACCGGAAGTGATGACCCGCAGCGTCTTGGCCACGCCCGCCCACGGCGGCCCCAGACAGATGAAGGCCTTGATGTACTTGTCCTTCCAGGCCTGTGGCTGCTGGTTCAGGAAGTACAGCGTGTACATGTTCCCCATGCTGTGAGCGATCAGCACCACGGGCCCACCCGCCTTCTCCGCCATCTCCTCGATCATCTGCTGCAGCTGCATGAAGTACTCCTTATTCTCATCTGAAAACAAACAGCAGAGAGGATGAGCAGGAAAGTCTCCAGTCGGTCAGCAGTGAGCCGGACGTCTTACTCGGCGCTTTCCTCCAGTCGTACGGCGCTCCTCTGACATCATCGTCTCTGGTGTAGCCCCACTCCACCATGGACTGCACGATGCTGAAGAAATACATGCCTGGAAGGAAGCGGAAGGAGAACTCAAACCTTCCAGGTCTGGGCTGCTCTTGTTTTTGGGTCGGACTGAGTTAGACTCACCCACGCTCTGCTTGCTGGGATCCAGGTACTCCAGCGAAAACGTTTTTCCAAAGCCAGGGACGCGCACGAACACGCCGGGGGGGGGCTCGGAGGTGCGTGTGGTTCTGTTGTAGATCAACCTGTGAAGACGCATTTGATCAGAGGTGAACCACATAACAAACCCCAAAACTCAGCTTCCTGTTTTCAGTCTCTGTTCCTGAACCACAATGTGTGTGATGTGTGAGAACAGCATCCCAATGTCGCAGTTTTACAGATGTGAGAGCAGCTTTGGGGTTCTGGAGCAGAAGTGAATCTTCTTTCGATTCTGCTTACACACCTGACAGTTTTCTCCAGTAAACTCACAAACCTGCAGGAACACTAAAATCAGCCTGTGCTGTTATTTATGAGAAAATGCAGATCATGTATGTAAAAAGAACAAATAAGTTCCTGTGATGTGGCTTCAGTTCTGAGGTTTCTTTGACGCTTCACTTCTTTTTTCCAAATCCTGCTGGAAACCATGCTGCTGTTTGTGTCCATATTGAAACAGAACTCTCTACCAAAGCTTGTGGAGTCGTGACGACAAGAAGATCGAGTTTCTGCTTCTGGTTTGAAGCGTTTGGGTTTATGGTTTTGTTGAGTTTGTCCAATCTGTAGAGCCAACTGGGAACCATGTTTACTTTTAGTGTGAATATCTGAAAAGCTTTGAAGGGTCTGGAGAATGAGTGGAGATGTTTGAAGACGCCCTTTCATTATTAGATGCAACATTACTGGTCATTTCTTGTTACCTATTTGCATGAAAAAGTCTAAT
>NW_023418320.1:0-7127 GCF_002922805.2 Oryzias melastigma | reverse complement strand
GTCGGTAGTGCGCGCGAGGATTTTGCGCTGCACCTCTTCGTGCGTGAGGAGCGCCGCGGTGCGTTCAGGGGCCTCGTAGATTTCCTCGTATCGGCTTCTCTCCCGCTAAACGGAGTCAGGGAACTCCTTTACCCGTGTCAGACAAAACTGTGCCACAACTTTACCCAAAAATCGGACGATGAGACCAGCAATGTGATCGGCTCTCTTCCCACTGGTAACATCTTCAAACCCGACACGCCGCTCCTTGACACCTGTGTCCGTCACATAACGCAGAACCAGAGCGAGCTGCGTTACTCCGTCTGTCGTCTCATCCACCATAACAGACACAAACAGGGCTTTAAAGAGGAAGACACAATCTATAAGTCTTCTTTTTTTTTAAAGATTTCCCTGTTTTTCTTCACCTTTTCGTTGTGCAGCTCCGTTCCAATGCACACTCGCTTAGCTGTGATCCACTCTGGTTTCCCCAAAAGTTTTGGAGAACACCGCTGCTGCTTGTAAGTGTCCGGCGGTGCTTTGATGCCTGTTGCTGCCTTGGTAAAGCAAGACAAATGCACAAATCCAGTGTGGCTCCAAACACCATGTCGATCAGAGGCAAATAGCAAGCACTCCCAGCAATACAATTTACCGTGCTCCTCGGAGCCGGTGAGCCAGGAGTACCGCTAGTAGTTAGGACTGAAAGTGGCGTTCAAATCCTTCTCCCGGTTGTGACAGGCTTGCTAGCTTCAGAGTTGCCCGACTTTTCTTAACAATGTCCAGCTTTTCTCGAAAAGTCCGTGTTGAAAATGGCTTTGGCAGTAAAGCTATTAAATCCACTCGATATATTTGCTGGTGCAGCTCGCTGAGTCGCTACAGATGCAGTTTGCTAGCTCTGCCTAGTACACTCTCCGACTATCCAATCAAAGCCGTGAAAATGCTGACGTTTCCGTTCACCTGCTAGAGGGCCTTGGTGTCGCCTACTCCAAATCTGATTGGTTGAAGCAACAGTTTGGTTGACAATTATTTTATGCTACAGGGCCAGCAGAACTGATTGTGAAGGCCTCCGGGCAGATTTCTTTGACCCTAGCAACAAATAGTCTTGCAATGTGATTGGTTAATGCTTAAATAGGAAAATACACGTCTGGAAGCAGCGCGACCAGGGAGACAGCAATGAAAGGACGAAGACAGAGCATTTGGAATTATAGAATACGTATTCACGGAAATAAATAATAATTAATATCAGTCTGTGATTCAGATATTTTTAGGCCAGCAGAGAAGGCCTTGCAGGCCCTGACGGCCCGCCACTGAGGTAACAATACTTAAATATTTTGTTTTGGAAACATCGTCACCGGACCCCCCTCCTCTAAATTGAAAATGGTTCGGTCCGACTGGATTATTCTTCAGCTGTTAGTGACCGACAGACCCACAGAGTGTGAGGGAGAGAAGAGACGCTTTAAAATCAGGAGTTTAAAACCTGATTTAGAGGAGAACCTCCATGAAAAAGAAAAAGGAGACAGTCTATTGCCGTGTGTCACGAGTCATGCGGGACTGAAAGAGGAGAGACTGCGTATGCTCGTAAACGGACAGGGGGCGGGGCCATCCCGCTATAGTTGTGGAGTTGAAGTGATGAATTTGAGGATTTTGTTAAAACATTTGCCTGAACTTTTGTATGGAGCTTCAAACTAGAATAATTAGTTGTTTTATTGTGTATCAATATACGGTTTGTTAGTTACATTGAGCCATTTATGTTTTATAATGAGGTGATCTAAATATAATAAAATATGTAAATTGAAAGAATGTTCAATAACGTTTATGAAATAACCACAATAATAGTAAAATAAACTTGTTAAGGTATACAAATCTGAAGTCCCCACGAGACACCACCACCTTATTTTAAGCAGGAAAAACCTGCAGCTTCCGTCACAAACTTTACTCAACTTGACGCGGATGGATAGATATCAGGTTTATTTAATGTTAAGACCTGAATAAAAGCATCGGTACACGTTTACATTTCTGGATTCAAAGAATCTCCCAGTTCAGAGCAGCAGCTGTCCGACAGGAGAAAGCTGCTCCGTGATGGACATGATTTTATGGCAAAGAGATCAAAAATCACCAGGAAAAGCGGCGCAATAGTACAACGTTTTACAGATAATTATTATTTTAAATATTCAAATGTCCCCATTAGGCGAGAGGGATGAGGACATTTGTATTTTAAGGGGAACTCCATAAAGATTTGGTATTTTCAACACTATTTTTAAACATTCTTTTCTCAGTTTTTGTAGATTTGGTCTCAAGACATGTAAATGTAGTCAAAACTACAAGTTTTAGCATTTTGTTTGTGTTCAAACTTTAAAGATGTTTTGTTTTAATAAATAGGCCTCAGTGAGCAAAAGTTTTGATGTTGCATATATAAATATTGTGTAGGAAGTACTTTATATTCATACTGAATATATGATTTAAAGTGTTTCCAAAAATGTATTTAGCTTTCATATTGTTGTCGCTTTTTTTTTTTCTTTACTTTTTATTGATCCAAACCGTGACCCTAAAACCGTGACACGATCCGAACCGTGAGTTTTGTGACCCGTTACACCCCTACTTTAAATCTGTCCTTGTTTTCTCAGCATGTTAGATTTTGAGTTTACAGTTAGATGATTCTAAAAACATCTTCATACATTTATGAATGACTTTGATGTAATTACAGTGATAAAGTTCATAGTGTCTGTAGTATTCATAGCTTCTTGGTTCTTTGAGAATTGTGATCTCTGTAGATCAGCTGATCTCCATGGAGGATTGTGCATGGATGTGNGTTCGCCAATTTTCGTCGACATTCCCCGTCAGCTTCAAACTTTCTGGTGGCTTTAGATCCATGTCGCTTTTTTCAGTTTACTCCTGGTACCATGTTGTGTTCGTGTTCTTAATAATCAGGCCATGCAGTTGCTGAATCTTAATCTATTTTTGATCCGACTTCTTCTGCAGTTTTTACATCCGTCGTGCAGTTACAACAACTCCCAAACCAACCGCTTGTGCCACCTAGTGGTGCAGATAATTCACAGCTTATAATCACAATACGGGCCTGTATTTACAAATGAAACAAGAACAAAAATCAACTGTTAAACTTCCTGTTTGCTACAGCTAAAGTTCCAATCTGGATCACTAGACGTAATCATCCAATCTCTGAGGGATGTGTTGATGTTCAACAGATGTTTTAGTTCTTTCAGATCAAGGTTACTCGTGGAGTATGTTTATTTGAAAGTGACTGAAAGGCTAGAGGAGTTCTCCCAAACGTGGCTGTAGAAAGAGTTTTGGACCATGTCAATGCTGATGGAGAAGTCATTTTCTCTTTCTAAACCCCAGTGCTCACGTCATCATTCATTGATGTTTGTTTTTACCACCATGTCAGGATTTTTGATACGTTTGAGCTCATTTCAGATGGAAATATGTCCAATAAAGAGAATTTTAACATCAAAATCTTTAGAAGAACTGAAGAATGAAAAACAGGAACTTTGTCTTTAAATTAAACTCTTTCTTATGGATTCAGGTTGAGGTTCTGCAGGTTGTCAAAGATCAGCTGTGATGCTCTGGCTGCAGCTCTGAAGTCCAACCCGTCCCACCTGACAGAACTGGACCTGAGAGACAACAACCTTCATTCTTCAGATGTTGATCAGCTCCAGGATCTAGTGGAGAGTCCAGACTCCAAACTGCAGACTCTATGGTCAGTAGAGGGTTGGAGTCAGTCCAGCTGCTTCCAGATGTTTGGTCCTAAAGTTAGTCTGAGAGCAAAGATGCAGAGTTTCCTGTGAAGCTGCAGCTTCTCAGTGAAGTTCTGAGGAGAATGATGACAGGCTTCAGGACAACAGTCAGCCAATCAGAGCAGCAGAAGCTCCAACAGGTGAAGATGACAGGAAGCTGCTGCTCTGAACAGGACTGAAGCTCCTGCTGCTCTTTCTGCTGCTGTGCTGCATCACTGACTGACACACCAGGATCAGATACAGACACTCCTTCATCTCTGGACTTCTACTTTCTCTCTGCAGTTGGAAGAACAGTTGGGGCTGATGTTCCTCCTTTTGGATCAGAGAGGATCATCATCATCATCATCATCATCATCATCATCATCAGAGATGTTNGAGTCTGATGTTTTTCCTGGTGGAGAAGAGAGCATCATCATCATCATCAGCTGGTCTGCAACGATGTTGTTCCTGGAGGTGGAGAGCAGAGTGATGAAGGAATCAGAGGAAGTGGAGATGAGTGTCAGAGCTGCAGCATGAACTGTTCTGAGATCAGCTCCACTGTCTCTCTCAGCATCAAGTGGACAGTTATTGTGCTGCAGCTCCCCTGGTGGACTGATGGAGAACTACACTTCATCTTCTCATTCTGACTTAGAGTGCTGATCTGAAACATCTAAGTAAGATGTATTTAGATGTTCAGCAGCATCAGGATCTGGAGAAACAAAGATCTGCAGACAAGAAGATTATTTCTTTATTTTTTCATCTACATTTGATGAAGAGATGTGAGTTTGGGACTAGACCAACCAAGGGTTGAGAGAATCATTGATCAGACAGAACAGTTCTGGATTAGATAGATCAGTGTGTGGATCAGGGAAAAACTGTCAGTCAGGCATCGGATCTTGTTTCTGTCTCAGGAACAGGCAAATACATTTGAACCAGAATTCTGGATAAGAAGATTTTATTAAAGAGGAGGTTAAAACACAGAAGATTTTATTAAAGAGGAGGTTAAAACACACAATGGAAGACTGTTTCAGAGCCTTATCATTAGCCAAAAGTCAGCAAGTGATCCAAGATGAAAACTTTAGATATTTCTGAAAAAATATTAAATATTTTCATGATAGTTATGGTTTATCTCTATCATTAAAATAATCCAAAATGACAAAACTGCTCATGTAAAAATTTTTCATCCTTGCAAAATCCTGACAAATTAAAGACAGAAGACTGTTGTTGGTTTCTACTAGAAAGTGAATAATTGTTCCTGTTTTTCTTTTATCTGTAATGTTATCTTTTTTCTTCCCTACGTCTTTTGGATGGGATCCTATTTAGATTTTGGCTCTTTGAGTGAAAAAGTTTGGGCAGCCCTAGTTAAGATCAACAAGATCTAAGTCATTGTAAAATGTGCTAAACATGAGTTCACTGTTCCAATTCTATGCTACTTGTACAAAACCACTTGCAATGTTCACTGACACACTTAAGACATGCATGAAGACAATTTAAATTGGATGAGAGCAAAGAGAAATGAGATTCTGTTATGAACAAGTACAAGTTAGTTTGGAGATTTGTTTTCGTCATTTTGAGAATGTTATTTCAGTTTCAAGTAATAAGCCAAACCTACGGAGAAAATCTGTAATATTTAATCATTGTGATTTGGACGCCCCCTCCAGGAGATGGTGACATAGACCACCTATGCCCAGTCATAAATATCTTGAGTCAGTGATAACTATATACTTCTTGATGCACTGAAGTCCTCAAAGTTTGTTTTAAAAAAAGATCTATCAAAGAACTGATCCAAACTAAAAATGTTCAACAAGTGTTATGTTCAGACACAAAGGAGCAACTTGCAGACTGTCTTACTAAAAAAAAGTAAAAAAAAAGTACCATCCACCTTTATGCTGAGGTCTCTTTATGATAGTCACTGGACAGTTACCTGAACTGAAAGTTCACTCAGCTCTGATGTGTTTTTGGTTTTAATGAAGTCTTGAAGAACATGGACATTATTTTATTCATTTAACACCAAAGTGGAAGACTGTTACAAACTCTGTTTACTCAATACACCTTGAAGTTAGGGGGCATTTGATGATGATGTTATGGAGAATAAGTCACAGGGCCAAGGATTTTTTTTCTACCATCAGAGCTGTTCTGAAGCTCACTGCTGCACTCAGACCGATGAGAAAAGCACAGAGAAGCAGTTTGTTGATCTCAGTCTTCTTCACACCTCCTGATGAAGCTCTGTGATCTGAGCTCAGTCCTGAGTTCAGCAGTCAGAACTGGACTTGAGGAGTCCAGCTTTGGAACCTGCAGAGAACCAACAAACAGCAGAAAGCCACACTGTGGGAAAGACTCCACACTTCTGACTGTTCACGTCCACTTTATTCTTCACAGGAAAGATTGGAACAGAACACTGACGACTAAAAAGAACAGAGAAACACTTCTAATCTCTGATACAAAACACAAATCACAACGACACACAAACACCAGTCAGACTCTTTATCTGACTCTTCCTTTGTACAAATCTTTTTTTTCCACAAAAATGTTATTTACTAGACATTTCTATTTACATGTGTATCCAAAAGATTAAATTTCATGATCAAGTTAAATATTTTTTCTCAATTATTTCAATAAGTGAAACTCATTATGTATAGAATCTTTACATTCCTTAATTTTGAGTAATTTGATCGTGGTGGCTGATAGAAACCAAAAAAAATAGTCTTAGAAAATGAGAATATTATAACAGAAGAAGCATAAAATGATGTTTTCACCACATGTAAGATTCCAGAAAACTGTTCTTTTCCCTGCATTCAATAATCACTTGTTCCTCCTTTTCATTGAATGACTGCATCAATGTGGTATGGAGGTCATCAGCCTGTGGCTCTGTGTACATGGAATGAAAAATCAGTTGCTTTGATAGATGATCTGCCGTATCATCAAACAGTTTATTTTTACATGGCCCTCAAAATAAGAGAAAAATGTTTCTCACAATATTTAAACTGTCCTAGTTAAAACATTATGGTCTTTTCATCACAAGTCTTCTGCTGGGAGTTTTACTTTTTTTTAAGGCTTCTCTCTGTGTATGAGTTCTCAAGTGTGCTTTGAGATTAGATATTTGACTAAAACTTTTGTCACATTCTTTACACGAGAAAGGCTTCTCTCCTGTATGAGTTCTCATGTGTGCTTTGAGGTTAGATTTTTCACTAAAACATGCATCACATTCTTTACACAAAAAAGGCTTTTCTCCTGTATGAGTTCTCATGTGTTTTTTGAGACTAGATATTTGACTAAAACCTTTATCACATTCTTTACACAAAAAAGGCTTTTCTCCTGTGTGAGTTCTCATGTGTGTTTTGAGAGTAGATATCCAACTAAAGCTTGCATCACATTCTTTGCATGAAAAAGGCTTTGCTCCTGTATGAGTTCTCATGTGTTTTT
>NW_023418319.1:0-7229 GCF_002922805.2 Oryzias melastigma | reverse complement strand
ATGGTTCTCCCTCAAAGGCTTCAACAATGACTTGTACAATTCTCCTGAGCCGCCTGTATTAAAGTAGAAGCTGTTTACATCCGCGGTCTTGTGGTCGAGGCGTGGAAAGAGGCAGACGGTTGCAATAAACTCACTCCTGATTGGCGACAGTCCTTCCTGTAGATTCCATGACTCAGCTATGACTCAGACCAATCGCTGAAGATTGTTTGCAAATGGCGATATCCGTTTCAGGAATTGACGGTGAAAGCGGCGGCCTACTTTCGCGAGGAGAGGAGGTAATGCATTTTCAATGGGGGACTTCATAGCTCGCTCTGTCCATTGTTTTTACAGTCTATGGTTGCTCCTCGCTTTGCTTTTTAAGTAGTTCTGAAATCAGTCCTACAGGTTGTTGTCAAATATGTCATTGTATCTCTCTTGCTTCCTTTAAACTTTTTACTTTATTTAGAGTGCTTCCAGTGGTCTTTTAACATATATTTTCTGGAGCATACATCCCCGTTTTGTAATTTAGCCTGGGGTGTGACTTAAACTGAAGTGTGACTTATTTGTGTATGTGTTTAAAAAAAAAAAACATAAAAAGACTCATATAATCGCTATTATTCCACCAACAACCGACTACCTTTTAGTAGTTGTTTCTGCTAACAGCCGCTAGAGGGTGCTGTTTGTTTATCATTATTTCTCCAAAATAACCTAAGAAACCTTTATAAATGCTAAAATAGTCCAAAAAGTTAGCAGGATGACATTATAACTTTCAACTTTACTACACTCTGACTCCATATGAAATAAAGTAACGACTAATCAACACTATTTTAATAGTTGATTAATCGTGGATTGGTCGACTAATCGTGGCGGCCCTACAATGAAGACATACATCAAATTCAGAACTGGAGCGGAGGAGGGAGACTTTTTTTCCCCAATCATGGCAGTTGCTGCATCACGAATTTCTACTTTCTTTCATCTGTTCCTGATCCAACTCAATTTTAGTACTGAGAAATGCAGTTTAATATTGTCCAGTTCTGGGTTAACGAGACTGCACACACGTCAGCAGCTCTGGCAGCATTTTAATATGTCTTAAAACTTGATTCATCAGTCCGGGAAAAACTGATGATGTGGTATTGGTACTGCATCCCCACTATGTTCCAAGTTTCTGTTGTTTCTGATACCATCTGGCGTTTCGGCCACCGCAATAATACAGAACCTTCTGGCTATTTGAACAAAATTTTATTTTTTAGCTGTCAATTATCACTTTTAAACAGACATTTTGGATATATTTTTGAAACCAACTTAACTGCTCATATAAACTCAAAATATTAATACAAGGATGAACTTTTACGTTAAAAAATTGCACAAAAGTAGCTTTTTACCTGAAAAAATAAAAGAAATATAAAGAACATTTGATTTGTGGATTTGATTATTCAATAATTTATTATCTTATTAAAGTTTGATTCGGTGTTGCTTTTTCTTTTTTTAACAAATTGATTTGAATTTACTGCAGCTTTATTTGATAGTGGATTTATTCAGTCAAGAGGAAATGTTGTCAAATGTTGTGTTTTTCTTTTGTTTATGTGTCCTTGCAGATCTTCCTCAGCATCCGAGTAACCAGGAGAGAAGCTCCAGTGTGGAGCAGGATGAACAAGAGGAACCAGAACCTCCACTGACTAAAGAGGACCAAGAGGAACCAGAACCATCTCATGTTAAAGAGGAACTGGACGAGCAAGAGGAACAGGAATTGCCTCAAATTAAAGAGGAGCCAGAGGAGCTCTGCATCGGTCAGGATGAAGAGCACTTTGATCTGAAGCAGGAGACGGAAACCTTGATGGAGATTCCTACATTTGAGGAAAATGAGCTCAATGAAGCAGATCTAAGCAATCCGTGGAGCTTTAATGTAACTGATGGTCAGGGTGAAGAAGGAAGCCATTATGAAGAATCAACTACAGATGAAGAGACAGAGCCAGAAAACAGAGATCAAAGAAAGAGAAAAGACAGAAGTCATGTCCTAAGTGTGGACATCTCTCACATTTTAGAGAGTCAGTTTGATATTAAAACAGAGGAACTGTCAGAACAAGAGATCTATGGAGAAACATCCAGAAAAAAATCACCAACCAAAACATGTGAAAGAGACAGGAAAATGGAGAAATACTTTTGTCTACAGTGTGGGAGGAGTTGTACAACTGCTCGAGGTTTGAGGCGTCACATAAGAACCCACACAGGAGAAAGGCCTTTTTCATGTAAAGTATGTGGCAAAACGTTCAGCCGTAATTATCATCTCACACGACACATGTTGACTCATTCAGGAGAAAAGCCTTTTTCCTGTATAGAATGCCATCAGAGTTTCAAACAGAGTTCCGTTCTCGTAAGTCACATGTTAACTCATTCAGACGAAAACCTATTTTCCTGTCTGGTGTGCCATAAAACCTTCAGGCGTAGTTTTCATCTCAAATGTCACATGTTAACTCACACAGGAGAAAAGCGATTTTTCTGTACACAATGCGATAAAAGTTTCAGGTATAGTTCCAGTCTGACGCGTCACATCTTAACTCACACAGGAGAAAGGCCTTTTTCTTGTACTGAATGCAACAAAAGTTTCAGTCGAAATTATAACCTTAAATACCACATGTTATCTCATACACAGAAGAAAAGTTCCTGTGCCCCCTAACATTATTCCTAATAAACATGGTCCTACAAGAAGAAATTAATTTTGTTTCTTCAAATGCATTTCAGAGCACGCTTCGCTACTATTCAAGTGTACATAGTTATAAAGAGAAGTATCTTTTTTATTTTTTAATACATTTGATCTTTAGCTGTTTCTGAAGCCCTGAAGTTTTTAGTTGTCATCTAATAGTAAAAAGGTACGGGTTCAAATCCTAGCTGTCTTCCTTCTGTTTATTAGAATTAGCATCTTCTCTGCGTATTTATCTCTCCTTAAAAGGTTAGCTTCTGATTCTAAAATTGTCCCTTTGGTGTGTATGTTCCTATGTGCGTTTTTTTGTCTCTGTGGCCCTGAAATGATCTGTCAAACTGTCGAGGGGGTCTTGACCCTCTCCAGTAGCTCAGTATGCTCCAGTGACCCTTAACAGGAACTAGCAGTTATAGAAAATGGATGAATGAATGAACTATATTTATTGTGTTTCTTTCTCAGAGCTGATTTTTGTATTATGTTGTAATACCTGAAAAAATAAAAAAAAGCTGAATTTGTTGGCCTTGTTATTAGTATTTTTTTTCAAACCACTTCAATCTATAAGTTGTATTAAGTCGTATATCACTCAATCAATATCTTCTGGTTAGCTAAGTTTAGTCTAGACAAGGTGTTGGTAACGTTAGGCTCTCATGTTGAGGGTGGCCCCCTCGTGCCAAAGACTGACACCTCCACACTCATCACTTCATGTTTTCCGTGGATTCCCTGAGCATGTGCACAAATTGATCTGTCCAAATGCAGTTCTGTTGTTTCTGTTAAATCGTTATGGAGAGATGGTAAAGCTGCTGCTGTCTCAGTTTGGGCCTCGTCTTTAGTGTTACATATTTATCAAAACACTTCTTAAATTAATTACAAATTTGAGCTCCATTTGAAAAGATTACTGACTTATCAGTCCTTGAGGATTGGTTTCATGTTGAGAATCATGTTTGATTTTTTTTTTTTCAAGCATAGATTATGAAAAATACAGGACAAAACACACACATATTTCAAACTCATGACAGAAAAAAATCAAATGCATTGATCATAAAATGGAAAACAAAAAAAAACACTTATGTCACATTTGGTTCATTAAATTTTGTAATTATTAACTAAAGTCAAGTAGTGTTTGATTGCTTGAAAAAGAGTGAGAAGAAGCAAATTTATATAGTCCCACCTCTACTTAGTTACTACTTTTTACAGTTTTGCATAGTCGTGTAATCCAGTTCAGATCAGATCAAATTAATTTTTTGTTCTTTTCGAGTAGCAAAGTGAAGTGTTTGTTGATTAATTTAATAAAACATTATTTCATGACATCAGTAAACAACTAATTATCATCAAAATACAATTTCATATTAATTTAGAAAGATAATCATTACACATTGAAGATCAAGTTTTCAAGCAACAATAGAGTGCTTAATACGGAGCCCTAAAGGGACATCGGTAAAAAAAAACTAAAGTGTGAAAAAAAAAAAAAAAAAAACAATTACTAACTGGTGCACACCACTTACTAACAGTTTGTAATTTTTTTTTTTTTTTTTTACTTGAATTTTTTTTTTCCGATGTCCCTTTAGGGGCTCCGTAGCTTAATTATCATTATCTGAAAGAGTTCTAATGTTTTCATTAAACATTCATGATTCACACAATATCTAATAATCATTGATTATCATTAGAACACATAATTACATTAATCCAGTAATCATTGCTACATATTTCAGATCAAGTAAAAAAAATCAATACAACATCAATTAAAAATGCTGGTTCATTCTGGATTGGACATGTTGTGGTCACTGTAAACCAGGTTCAAATCTGGATCAAAACAAAATATTTAAACTGTCATTCAGACTCACAAATAGAATGTTATCAACGTACCGGAATCAACATTTTGTTGGTTATTAGTTTGATTGCAGTATGCAAACTTGAACTCTATTTCAATAAATCCTTGAGGTATTTCAAAAAAGCTGAAAATAACGTAAATTGCTTAAACTTTGAACATCTTAAAGTTTGAATGGTGTCTCTTGGCGAAAGTAGACAGAAGTTAATAAGTTTAGAAGTGCACAAAGTATTTGACGGATTCATATCCTGGGGTATATTTTGCTCAATATTTTCAAAGACTTTTAAGTTTTTGAATGGCAAAAGTAAAATATCATGATATGGACCAAGATATTTGTTCAGAGTTACTTTTCAGTAACAGATGGAATTATTTGTGAAGGATTTGTGCCACAAACAGTGTGATTTGAGGAGAAGGAAGTTTGGAATATTTTTGAGACTGAAGCTGCTAAAAATAGTTTGATTGAAGCAACAACAGCTTTTCTGGAAATACAAGCAGGCTCTTTTCAAACCACCAAAACTCAATTTCTTATACCTAAAAACAATTATTTTTTCTGTCAGCCTCTCCATGATTCTTGACAAACTGAAGCTGTCATTCTGTACCCTTTCTTTCATCCAATCAGAAGCAGGTAAATATCTCATCGCCAGTTTGTTCGTTTTGGTTTGTGATACTTAGAAGCCTTTATCATCCTTTTCAGTCAACACAAAGCCTCCACACAATCTTCTTATTCATTTAGAATCATACAAAAGTGATAAACCCCCCTCTCTACATCTGCCTCACTCTCTTTTGGCCCCTAAACACACAAAAAACTGAGCTCAACTTAACATTCCCTCTGTTTCTGCTCTGATGATTTATTCATTTTCATTTTTTCATAATAAATTCATCATCAGTCAATAGATTACTTTTGTAATTTTTACAATGCAATCTGTAATGAGATCATTCACATCTGTGCAGTTATTTTTAGCAGTGGAATAAACTTCTTCCTTGTTTCTCATATCTGGACACAGAAGGTTTATTTGACTCTGCTTTCTCTATAAAAAGATCTTCAATATTCTTTGTCTCAAAATGCTGCTTCCAAAATAAGTCTAAAGAGAAGCATGCTATACTGCACAGAGGAAAAACCTGCAAAACACGGAGAACGTGAAAGGTAAACGGCGATATAGCGAGGGAACACTATATCAAGTTAGTCCACTGGTTAGTCCTTACACTATTTTGAGAAACGATTTAAACAATATTAATAACAACAAGGATTATTCCCTTTTGTGGTGTGAAATTAATGGAAGCAACTGTCAGACGATTCATGTCTCCTGCTGTCCATTAATGTCTAATAGAAACCTTGAAAACGTCCTGTTAGATGAAACTTGAAAATAACGCAATTCTGGTTAAAAATACATCAGGAAAGCGTATATATTTTACTACCTAAAATGACTATAATCAATATCATAACAGGTGCACATAATCTGGGGCCCGTTTCAGGAAGCAGGTTCAACAAATTTAGAGTTCAAACATGAACTCAGAGTCACTGGACTCAAAATTCTTGTTAATAAAAAGCTTGTGAAGTAAGGAATGTTTTTTTTCCGTCAATAGTTTAACGAGTAATCTCCATCAACGCATGAATGCCTGTTTTTCATACCCCCCCGGTTGTCCAAGCAAGTATAACCCCAGAACAGAATGCATGATGCTAAAATAAAAAGTTACCAAAAATTCTATAATGTCGTCATAAGACCAACAGCAGGATCTTGCTACTGTTGATGTGAAAGTATAAGAAAATTACTGCATAAATTTGACTTTCATGGCAGGTGTACAAGGAGGAAACCATTGTTCTCCAAGAGTCAATTCATTCTTCACTTTCTTCTGTCTTCTTCTCTTCAGAACAGCTTTGATCCTTCAGATATTTAAGAATCAAATCCTAAAATATTGAAATTAAATCTGATCATCAATGGTTTGTTTTTCTGTGATCAGATCCAGAGTTGGTGAAAGTGTTGCTGCCCTCTGCTGGTTAAAGTGTCCAAACAGACCAGATTCTGCTGGATATGAACAGTCTCTGGTTCTGGAACAGAGCACGTCCTCTCCACGTCCATGAACTTCTGCAGGTGGACACAGAGAGCAGCTGTGAATGTCTGCATTCAGGAAGAAGAAAAGAAGTTGCTCTGGTGTGAATACATCCCAGTTCTGTGCAGGTGAGACTAGAAGACACATCAGCCTCACCGTTGAAGATCTGCATGTGGACAGCCACCAATGTGACATTTTCACAGAAAAAAACAACAAAATTATCATAAAAGTTGATGGTCACATTCACATTAATAGTGAAAGCAGAACAAACAGCTGATGTGTTTTTGTAGTTCTGTGAATCCAGATCTGACTCATCTCTTCATCTCCACTGAAGTTGACTGACATGTGAGTTTAACAGTTTTCATTTACTTTAAATAATTATTTTAAATCCGATATGATTTTATTTTCAGTTCTCTGAACCAGTCACAAACTACAGGCTCTGTAATCTCCTGATGAGTAACTATTATTTGATTATGTCAGCATTTTTTACATCAATCTGGTTCTTCAAACATGAACTTCATTTCCCATCAGTCCATCTGTCAGGAGACAACAGTTGCCAAAGCGCTTCCTTCAGGAATGACTGGAGGTAGAAGGATTTTTCATTCTTTAACACCGAAACCATCAGTAACATCAGAGTCTGACCTTCATCAGATAATTATTGAAGGACAACCTCTAGGT
>NW_023418318.1:5296-7143 GCF_002922805.2 Oryzias melastigma | reverse complement strand
ATACATACACACACATTTTTTTTTTCCCCCCACCAGAAAAGCAGAATAGCAGAAAACTACTACTGTAGGGTTGATTTGATTATGCCTCAGATGGATCAACCTGATTGGAAAAGAAAATTGGTTATTTGATTAATCGTTACACCTCTATTAGCCACTAGAACGTCAGAATTTTACAACAAGAATCAGAGAACAAGTCAAAACGGCTGCCGTTTCTTGCATCATTATCGTAAAATCAACACAAACAATATAAGCAGAAGAAACAAAAATATGGCAAAATGTACCTTACTTAGCTCAAACACATACAGACAAAAAAAAGGGATACTTTTATGGTTATTTGCTCTGGTTCCAAAATATATTGTTACCCTTCTGTGCATAAGCTCCATACCCCATTGTTCAAACTGTGGATTTGTACCAAGAGGACCAAAACAAACATCAGGTACAGATCCACAGATTCTCATACTAGACATGATAGCCATGGCATTTCATGGTTCAACTAATGGCCGACACAGATTAGATTTTCTAGATTTTTTAGCCATGTCTTTACACATGACTCTAGAAGTGTGACAAGTGCACATTAAGATAGTCCTTTAGACAATACTTGATTATTAAAAAGAGACATATCAAGGATCTTTTGACTTTGACAAACCTTCACATACAAAAATAACTTCAGTATTACCCGTCACTAGTGGAGGTCTCATAAATGTTGCACGACACAGAACATCGTGACCAACAGTAAAGAATGGGTCTTAAATTGGTCAGGGAGCTGACACAAGTCTGCCAAATCTAAAAACACACCAGTGTACAGGAGTGTTAAGTGACATGCAGAGAAAAAGGGGGAAAAAAAATGATTCCCAGTTTTGGGAACTTCAATCACCAGACAGGTGATTCACCATTTATAGTTTTATCATGTAGGACGAGTTTGTCGAGTTTAATTGAACTCATTAAGGGGCAGACTAATGGAACGATTATAATATGGACACACTTAAGGATAAAGCATTTGCCAATCTAAAAGAATACTTCTACACCAAAAAGAATAATTTTAGATGTAGCGGTTTATAAAAGATTTTGCATTTGATGCACATTATCTTTACAAAATTTAATATCAATAAAAATTTAGGTCAAAGCAGAAAACAAAGCTTTTTTTCCACACAAATAATACCCATATCAACCAAAGCTTTTTACATTTTACGGATCTTTACTTACTCTGCAGCTGCACAACAAAGACAAAATTTATATTTCATCACATGTGTTTTTCACCCACAGATTAATAATGCAAAAGCTTCAAGAAAGTAAAAACGCTGGAAGCTACACATATGCACTGAAGTGAGGGAAAACCAGACATCTGCTGTACAGAGGAGAAACAATACACCAGGGATGTAACCAGTGAACTAATGATGCTTTTCAACAGGTTCAGCCAAAAAGATCTCAGGATTTTCCTCATCTGACCCCAGCCACTGAGACCTCGCATCCCCAGTGGGTGTTCATCTTTTGAATCTTGTAGACATTACCCTAGTCTCTTCATCTCAACTCATTAGAAACACAGAGATGCCTCACCCACACCTAAATTGTCCTGTGACGTCAAAAGCTGTAGAAAGCAAATCAAGCGTCTCAGTCTAGACTGTAAGCCAGATTGCTTTAAACCTGCAGACCAACTGTGGAAGTTTGCAGCATCTCAATAGAATCTGAGTCACAATAAAGTTCTTATCATGAACTAGTCATGTGGCCTTGTTCCACAAAAATGAAATACAAGTTCAGAGTCTGGGGTTATTAAGACAAATTGTCCCTGAACAATTCCTCTGGACAGAGAATAAGGAGACAACCACCTATTATAAAAAAATAGATACATG
>NW_023418318.1:0-661 GCF_002922805.2 Oryzias melastigma | reverse complement strand
ACTAGACTGTACAAAAAAAAAAAAGTAATGAATATGCACTTAAAACACAGTTGTTCCATGTGCAGAAATGAGCATGTAGTATCAGAATGCCTAAAGTGATCCCCTGCTGGGAAATTGTTATTTTCCTTTCTACCCCTAGCATACAAAGTTTTTTGAGTGTTAGAGCTGCCTTGTTGGAGAGAAGTGAGCAGCTCAGTGCGCCTGAAACGACATATGCAAAGGAATTGCTAAAATGCAGAGTAGAAAGGAGAAATCCCTAAACTGTATAATGCAAGACATCCTTGAGAGATTCATTTTCAATGAAAATATAGTTTAAAGCGCAAACTGGTTGTATTTTGGTTAGAAAGTCAATGATACAAAGAATTATTTACGGTGCACTTTTAGTACAGACACCCTATAAAACAAGGGGCAAAATGCTGACCGCACTGCAAACAAAACCCAAACTGTAAATTATGTTTTATGGCTCTAAAAACATGCTTTTTTGGGAAAGAAATGCCTGCAAGAAAGACATTGATTGTTCCCCAAACAATGGAAAAAAAAGGCTTCATTTGTACATTTACTACACTCCAACACTGATTCGACTGATCCCAATTCATTTTATTTGAAAATGAACAGTTAATTCTTTTTATGCCCCCTTTCATTCTGATTAAGCTTTTGATGC
>NW_023418317.1:5978-7161 GCF_002922805.2 Oryzias melastigma | reverse complement strand
GTTCTACAAAACGTATAATTTGTTCGAAATATCAAACTAACTGGATTTGCTATATTTAATGAAACATTTTGTAAAGAACACAAATGAAAAAAAATATAAATCTTAAAAAGTAGCAAAATTGAATCATGGTTTCCCACATTTCTTCATTGTATTTTTAGCTTTTTGGTATTTACATGCTTGAAAAAAAACTTTGGTCTTAAAGTAAGAAGCAGATTAAAAGAGAGTGGAATGAATGCAATTGCACAGGTTTGTTTAGCATTTTAGCATTTTCCTGGTACCATAGTGTCCAAAATAAGATAAAAAATTACATTATAGCTTATTATCCGTAGCACTTTATTTATGGACTAATTATGGCTGTTTACTGATGTTGAAGTGATTTTGAGAGGTACATGGTGCTCTTTTAAAGTGTTGGGTGTTATTGTGAATAAGCTAACGTAGCTAGCATGTAGCTGTGTCACATAGCTTTTTTTTTTTTTTAAACTTGTTGCTAGCTAGGTTAGGACTTAGCATAGTCAGTCTTTTAGCCGTATCGGCAGCTTTTTTTTAATTTTTTTATAGGTGTTCCAATAGATGAGCTAACATGAGCTAACACGCTAATGCAGCTAACGGTTGTAGCTAGCATGTCTCAAACAAGGTTACAGTGAACACGGTCAGTAAAATTAGACGGTGTGGAATATTTGGCACAGCTTTGTACTTTACCCACTAGATCAAATCCCAAACACTAGTTTTTCTAAATTCTATTACTACCACCACAGAAATACACCGTTTGAATCATGCGTTTTACCTGCTGCTCTCACTTATCTTCTTATTCCTGTCCAGCGGCTGTTTGTTGTTTTATTCAAATCCGTTCAGATATTCAGACGATTGTCCCTTCCTGTCTGTGCGTGGTGTCTCATTTTTAAAATATCACTTGTGGGTTTACTCATTTACTTTTATTACGACGAGTCAGAGGACGCCAGAGGTGACGAGGAGGAGGGAAGCCGGTTTCTGTGTGTTTCTCTGCATTCGCCACAGACAATAATGTGCAGGATTATAGCTAACCTTTACTTTTGGCCATTTTAAAGTGATTAATTTGATGGTGTATTTGTAGCTGGGGGGCAGATGCGAGCAGAGAAAACTTATAATTGCCTCAGTCCTGCATACCCTTCTCAATGTCAAGGCTATGACAGAGAGCCCTAATTCA
>NW_023418317.1:0-1470 GCF_002922805.2 Oryzias melastigma | reverse complement strand
AAATAGTTGAAATCTGACCTCTTTCTTCAAGACAACCACTTTCACTATTAGAAGGCTTTTATTTTGAAGAATGCATTTGAAAGTCTGAAATCTACTTAATAAAACAGTGAACGTGACATCTCCACAATGGCAGCAATTAAAAACAGTCGGAGAACAACTGACTGACGCACTGTGTGCATCTATCCTTAAGCGTGCCACAATATTTCATCCCCCCTCTTGTTGCATTCATCTTGTGCAATCCTTGTCCTCATTTGCATTTTAATTCCTGTGCTTGTGCGGCTCGGCATAGCTAATCCTGTGCTAACCTAAATGAGGCCTGTGTTCTCGGCGGCTGGAGAGTTGTGTGTTGCTGTCTCCGCCTCGCCGCCACACGCTCACCAGCGACCCAACTTTTTCCAAGGTACACATATCAGAAAGGATTAAAATAACTCCATTTCTCTTTTATATTCCCCCCCTCGACATCACATATTGTTGAAGAAGACACAATAGCCAATTAATCACGTCGTCACACCCTGGATTTAGAAAAAGTCAGGCAGGTTGCTGAAGGAAGAAAAAAAGGTGACAAATTGTGCCTCTCAGCTCCCCCTCTACCTGGTAAAAAGGTGCTTAGATGGAAAGAGGATTACAGCTCTCCTGCCCACCTGAGACGTCTGTTGGGGGTTTTATTGTGTTTGTGCGTGAAAAGCCTTTTTGCTAAAGTGCTGACGAGCCATGGCCAAATGCCGAGACACAGTGAGAGAGATTCAAATTCTGCTGTTGGTGAGAGCTTCCTGATTTTATTTAGATAATGCTCGGCACAGCAGCTGGTCATATGTGCAGAGGAGAGTGCATGCTGACTCACGGCACATTAAAATGCATTTTATCGGCATTAGGTTTGTGCTCGCTGGTGGAGCCCCTCTTGCACTGCTTTCAACTTTTTTTTTTTTTTTTTTTCTCCCAGGGTCCCAGACTATGCATTTTTAGCCCCCTCCCCACAGACAGAGATCCCATCGGTTTTAGACCCCACATCAGGAGCATGAAATGCATGGATGTCAAAAAATGTTCAATGGAAAGAGCTTTGGGGATCAACTTGAGTCGCTGGTGGTTAAAAAAAATGCATTGTCTGGGCTGTAAGGCCATTTTGGTACTGAGCTATGGAGAGATAATAGTCTCACTTCATTTGTGTGTTCATAATTCTTGATCTGTAATTAATACAGTACATTTTGTGCTTAACTGCATGAGCTTTCAAGTGTGTATTCACATGTACAAAAATTACAAAATTCAAAAAAATACAATTTACACACACATAACTTAAAATTAGTTTTATATGTGCGTAACAAGAGATTTG
Organism: Oryzias melastigma; assembly: GCF_002922805.2. Taxonomy (NCBI): domain Eukaryota; kingdom Metazoa; phylum Chordata; class Actinopteri; order Beloniformes; family Adrianichthyidae; genus Oryzias; species Oryzias melastigma. The sequence goes on along the minus strand of NW_023418317.1, from coordinate 143 downwards.
TGTTTACTTTGAAAAATGTGTGTGCATAGTTAGTTTCTGGCTGTTATACTTTAAGTTGTGCGTGTGTAGATTGTATTTTTTATTTTTTTATTTTGCAGTGTTTGCACTTATACACAAAATGTACAGTATGAGTTACAAATTTA
>NW_023418316.1:4856-7176 GCF_002922805.2 Oryzias melastigma | reverse complement strand
AACAGAAACTCCAATACCCACTGGTTACAACCGAGATATGAAGAACATCTCTGAACACACAACCTTGAGGAAGGTGGACTTAGACCAGGTACTACTCCTGTCAGCTAAGACCAGGAAACTGAGGCTACAATTCACACAGACTCACCAAAACTGGACAATAGAAGATTGGAGAAACGTTGTCTGGTCTAATGAGTCTCTATTTTGAATAGTAGGGTCAGAATTTGGCATTAATCCTGTCTTGTATTAACAGTTCAAGCTGGTGGCGGTGGTGGAATGGGATGGGGGCTATTTTCCTGCCACACTTTGGACCCCTTCTGAGCACGGTTCCAATACCTAAGTATTGTAGCTGACCATGTCCATCATTTTATGACTATCTTCACTTCCAGCAGGATAAGGCTCCATGTCATACCGATGGAATCATCTCCGATTGGTTTCTTGAACATGAGTTCACCGGACTCTGAAGACCTCCACAGTCACCAGATCTCCATAGATCCTCTTTGGGATGTGGTGGAACAGGAGATCGGCATCATGGATGACCAGTCTACCAACTGTGTGAAGCTATCATGTCAACGTTGAATGTTTCCAATACCTTTTTTGAATCTATCCCACCAAGGATTAGGGCCGTTCTGAAGGCCTTTTAGATTATTCTTCAAGCCTCTTCCATAGAATAATAATAAATAAGTATACATTTGTTGGTTCACAGTGGAAAGAAGAAGGATGCTGTCCTTATACTATCCACACAACACATCTTAATGCTTGGACATTGGAGTGTTCAGTTGCTGTAGATTGGAAGACCTGCTTTTCCATTTAAATACACATCTCCCCATGGATTTACAGAGTACATAAACTTGCTAGCAAGTACTTTTTGACAGGCTGCCGACAGAACCGCTTAGCTGGACGTTGGAGATCTGACGTGACGGCCAGCAAGTTTGGGTTGGGGAAAAGATTTGAAAAAAAATGCTTAAAAGTTTGTTGGGAAAATAGCTAGCTGTCACTGCAAAATGTGGGCTAGCCCTCTCTCCAACTTTTACACTGAAGTTTTTAAAAGGAAGGAGAGAAAATGACTTAAATGTGTACGAGAAGAGCAAAGGGAGTGACACTTCACTGCGGAATACAAAAATGTACATAGACTACATGACAGGGTAAAAAAAAAGAAGCTAGCCCTTTAACTGTCAGCAGAGTGATCTGCCTTGTGTGTATTAGGAGCTGGAGGCTAGAAATATTTCATGGGCATCACTCGACAGAATTTGAAATCAAAGCGGCGGACGCCTGCCTTCACTTGCCCTGCCACTGGAACATTTTCCCCTTATCTTAGCTGTCTTCAGCTCTGGCGGGCAGACGTAACTGTAAATGGCAACCCGCCCCCTGAAAATGAGTGTAATATCTGTGGCTTGGCTGAGCAGCTTTTGCCCTATAGCATCCACCAAACATAGCAACTCCTCGCAGAGGAACATGGTGCCAGGTCCTCCCTTTTTATCAGTTTCCCAGAGTCTGGCAGCGTGGAACGGCGGGTCTAGGTGAGGGGAATTAATTCTGCATTTCTGGCTGTCGGCCTACCAAAAGAGCACACCAAAGACCCCATCGGAAACTATCTGTTGAAATGAAAGGGATTTAGAAAAGCGGTTGAACAGGTAAAAAAGACGAAGAAGATGGTTTCAATTTACATTTTTTTCGCTGTTTCACGTCTGAAATCCAATTATTTAAAGACCCAGGACAATAAAAGTGGTGTTTTTGCATGTTTTTGTGACATTTTATAAAGAAAATGACACTTAAAGTTGTATTTTTAAGTATTTCTTTATTCAAATCCTTGTGAATCAGGAGCAGATGAAAAAATGCAGTTTGAAAAAGATTGTAGTAAATAAACTAATTAAAAAAACTACTGGGAGTGAGACTTTAAAGTCCCCCTTTGAGGAAAATACAGGTACTGCTTGACATTTTATGTTTTGTGAGGATTTACGCAAGCAAGACACAGAAATATCATGAACAGACAGGGGGGGATAAAGGGGCGGGGCTTCTCAGCTCAACTCCAAAAACCACGCCCCCTCAGAGGAGATTTTGGCTTCAGATCAACATGAAAAAAATGGCTTTTTAAGACATTGAAGGTGTGGGATTTTGGTTAAAAACTTCATAATCAAAATTGAAACACTACAGGGAACATTTTTTTAAAATGACTTTAAAGTTTTGGTAGCACACAGAACTAAAATATTAATAAAGTAAACAGTGAGAACTCTCACAAATTTTATAATCCATTTTTTTGTTTTAAGTACGTCCATCAATACAGTGTAATTCACCCTTTCTCGATTCGTGCAGATTTTCTTCT
>NW_023418316.1:0-1326 GCF_002922805.2 Oryzias melastigma | reverse complement strand
ACTCAAGCTCAGATGATTAATTCAGTATGGATTCAGTTAAATAAATGTTTTATCCTCAAGAAAAAAAACAGGAAAAATAAAAAAGCCACAAATACTTTTGTTTGAATTATAAAATGTCAATCAACCCCTCCACCATAGATTGTATCTTTACAAACTTGGGGTTTTTGCAGCTGCACCCTTTTCTGGAAGTCCACTGCATCCCTCGGCAATTTCCAACTTCATTACGGCTCCATCACTGAGATTAACTATGCAGAAAATTCAAATTTTCTCTCCGTCAGCCGTCAGAAGGAGCACAGGGAGCGACTGGCAAACAGGATACATGCTTTTTCAGGTGCAACAGCTGGAAATAATATATAATTAATACTTGTTTCAATTAGTTTTAAATGCCATCTCCCTCCATGCTATTATAATGGAAGTCTTTGGATCAGATGAGATCTTATTTTTTTATCCATTCATGTTTTTAGTTCAACTTTATTGTTCTTGCTTCATTTATCAAGTCAATTTTTAATATAAAACAGCATAAAAAAACCTTAACATCAATACATTTTTTCTAAAAAGCTGTTTTACATACTTTAAAGTAAAAAAATAATTAAAAAAAGAAATATAATTAAACTACTAAGGAGGTCTTTAGGTTGAAATTTAAATTGTGTTAATGTTGGTGACAGTGATAGAATTATTACATGTAAATTTGCAAATCCTGAGCTGTATTTAAATAATTTTGGGTACGTTTTTTAAAGAGTTAGCATAAATATATTTTAAGCTTTCTTTGGAAATTGGTAGCCGGTCAGAGTGAGAAACCACTGTTGAATTGGTTCTGGATAAGCAAGAAAATATAGATATATGGCTAGCAGTGACATAGTCATGATAAACAAAACCTAAACCAATTTAAAAAAATGAGTTTATAATCAGGGATTGGGCTCATTTTCCCTTCAGAAGCAAAATTTTCATTTAAAATGAGATTTCTCTGTTTATCAAGAATAACGTTCCTTATCTTTAAACATATTTGTATTTAAACTATGCAGGACAAATGTGTAAAAGGACATTTATTATAAAACTGAGGAAAAAAGTTTTCATTATGTTCCAACCCTCTTTTCTTTTCCCAAACAAAGCAAAACAGGTTTGTGCTTTCCTTGTGGGACGGACGGAGAGCCGTTACACAGCGCTCATCATAATAACAATGGCGGGTGGAAGCAATTCAGCGTGGGCTGACATCGATCCGTGTCCGGTCAATAGGTTGTCTTCCCTCGCACGAGCCTGGGCTTTTCAACTATCGGCTCACTTTTGAAAATAAAACAGCATTCACACGTTCCAATGAAACATCAGTCA
>NW_023418315.1:0-7182 GCF_002922805.2 Oryzias melastigma | reverse complement strand
TTTATTGATGGCATTTTGAATGCACAGAGATACTGTGATGAGATCCTGAGGCCCATTGTTGTGCATACATCCATGAACATCACCTCATGTTTCAGCAAGATAATGCACAGCCCCATGTTGTGGGGATTTGTACGCAACTTTTGGTAGCTGAAAATGTCCCAGTTCTTGGATGGCCAGCATACTCACCGGACATGTCACCCATTGAGCATGTTTGGGATGTGCGTGACAGGCGTATACGACAGCGTGTACCAGTTCCCACTAATATCCAGCAACTTCGCACAGCCATTGAAGAGGAGTGGACCAACATTCCACCGGCCACAATTAACAATCTGATAAACTCTATGCAAAGAAGATGTGTTGCACTGCATGAGGCAAATGGTGGTCACACCAGATACTGACTGGTTCTGGGTCCCCAGACCCCCAATAAAGCAAAGAAACTGCACATTTCAGGGTGGCCTTTTATTCTGGGCAGTCTAAGGCACACCTGTGCACTAATCATGATGTCAGATCAGGATCTTGATGTGGCACACCTGTGAGGTGGGATGGATTATCTCAGCAAAGCAGAAGTGCTCAGTATCACGTATTTAGACAGATTTGTGAACAATGTTTCAGAGAAATGGTAATAGTGTGTATCTGGAATGAATTTTAGATCTTTAAGTCCATCTCACAAAAAATGGGAGCAAAACCAAAAGTGTTATATTTATATTTTTGTTGAGTGTAGTTGTCTTCGTTTGGTTCCACATGAGCTAGACTCATGATTTCAGGGTCTGGTTCTCTCTGACCTGCATGTGTTCATGTGTTCAGAGATCTGTGAAGGTCACAGTCCTGACATGACGGGTCAGAATCTGCAGAACACGTAAAGAAACACAGCATTAGTAAAGGCAGCATGTCAAAGCTAGAGCGCTGAGGTCAGATGAAGAAGAGGAGGATGAAGAGCATCTGTCTGATGTTGTTGTGGGAGCCCAGCAACAGTGGAAGGAGGACAGCATGTTCTTAGTGAAGCAGCAGAGACATTTGATCATGAATCTCAGCTTCAGGTTTGATGAAAGGACTCCAGAATGTTTCTGTAGAAAAGCTGAAGGTTTGATCAGAAACCTAAAAGATTCACAGGACAAACACAAATCCAGCTCAGATTTAACATCTGAAGTTCTGCTCTTCAACCTAAGAGCTTCCAGGAAGCTGCTCTGCTGATGGAAGCAGCTTCTACAATCACTTCTCCTCTCTTCTGTTTTTTCTCTGCAGTTATTCATAATCTTCACCAAACTATCACTCATGGTGAGCAGAGAGGAGGATGAGTGCTGTGATTGGACCGTNCTTGTGCACTCAGCAGGATTTGGGGGGGTTTGAAAAATGAAACATCTACACAACATGCCTGCGTCTCAACTACTTCACCCATCCATACACCCTTACATCATATACAACCCTTGGGTGTTGTATATGTGTTCACTACGACCCATCACTCACAGCATGCCAATTGAAAAAGATATGAATGAACATCTTCGCTCCTTGAGTCCTTGATCTACGACCTTACTATTTTGATCAGACCACCTGCATGCCCCATACAGATTTGATAATTTTTTCCCACCCAGTCCAAATCTAGCCGTAAGGGCAGTTGTTACTGATGCACCAAACCACAACTATGGGAATAAATGCAGCAAGACACTTTACAAAAAAGAACAAAAGGGCAGTACTTCAATATTTAGTCTTGGTAAGTTTGGTTAATAGAAAAGGTTGACATGCCAGAATGATAATGATTTCACAAGCTTTATACTCATAACTCTCCTTCCGTTTTCCATGTAGAAATCAGTGCTGCCGGATGTGAGCGTCTGTTTTTATTCAACAGCAATGTCAAAACTGTCCTTGTCCTCTCTGCATTTATTCAGGGTTTAATGAGACTCATTTATTTTCTGCCTGTCTTTAACTTACACAACACCGGTGACTCTAATAAGTTAAAGATAAAGATAAGCACTGCTGGCTTATACCCTAATGGTACTCTTGTAATAACTGTGTCTGTGTATAGTCAGAGTCCTCCGGGGCTGTCACCTGATGTTTCAGGTTAAACTAAGGATGATATCTAATTAGTTTATAAGAGTTTATACATGTTCAAGGAAACATCTGACCAGATGTTAAGTTTCTGTGATCCATTATTTCTATACTGTATTATATAGTTTTAAAATCATGTATTGTGAATAATATTTTAATTTTAGCCAAATTTACTGATCCCCCTTGTAAAATACTCCTCAAGGACATCGCAAGAGTCATTAAAACACACGTGGAAAGCGGGCGCAAGAGAATCTGTTAATCAAGCGTTCGATGTGAGATTGCATAGTCTAATCAAGGCTTCTGATTGGCCAGTTCATAACTTTGGTAAATGGTGTATTCTTGTATAGTATGATATAGTATAGTGCTATTCACCCATTTACACACTGATGGGGGCTCCAAACTTCCAGAGGCAATGTGGGGTTTAGTGTCTTGCCCAAGGACACTTTGACACATGGGCGGGCAAGGCGGGAATCGAACGCGCAATCTTCTGATCAGAAGTTGATCGCCCTACTGCTTCACCACAGCCGCCCTGACTTTAATAACTTGACTACAGAAAAAAAAAAAATGGCATGGAAAAATAGAATTAGCAAGATGTTAAATAAAAGTATCAGAGCAGGAATGGTTATTGTGACAAATATAGTGACTAAGTAATAGCTGTTTATTCTCTAAAAAAGTCTATGGGATTTTGGCGTCTTGGAATTAGCTGCTACTTCCTGTTTCAAACGCAAAGGTGAAGGGATTACTCAGTCCAGTTCTCATATACAGTCAATGGTTGTGCCAGACTTATTAAGTAGGGGCAAAGAAAAATCTATGAAAATGTCAGGAATGGTGGTGGAGGACCCAAATGCAGGAGACAAGACATGGTGGCAGAAACTCAAAGATTTACTTAAAAACTCAAAACATGCCAAAACCAAACCAGTGACGTGACATAACTGAACTGAGCAGATGACCTGACAATGAGAAACTGAAAACCAGACACTTAAATACACTGAGAGTGATTAACTAAATGAAGACAGCTGTGGACGATTAACCTGAATGTGGTGAGACTGACAGGGGAAACAGAACATGACAAAACCAAAGCACTGAATCATGACAGTACCCCCTCCCCAAAAGGGCAGATCCCAGATGCCCAACACCTGTGGGGAGGGGACCTTGAACAAAAACTCAAGTCCAGAAAACAGGGATCCTGCAGCCAGACGGACGTGAGGGGTAATAAAACCCCTCCAGGAACAGAAGAGCAGCGGTCCTGGAGACTCTCCCCAGGGACAGGAGACATGAAGGGGAGCAGTCCCAGCAACCCTCCTTCAGAGCCGGAAACAGACCAGGGGGACGAGCTGCGACCATCCTCAGGGACAGGCAGGAAGGAGCGGTCCCGGTGACCCTCCTCAGGAACAGGAACATGAAGAGGAGCAGCCCCGGTGACCCTCCACAGGAACAGGAATGGATGGCCCCAACAGTCCCCCCTCAGGAACGGAACGGGTGGGCATGGCATGACGTGACATAAAGACTGCTACAGGAAACCCCATCTGGCATGGCGTGGTGTGGCATGGATAAGGTTCTCCTGCTGGGCCCAAGGTGGTCAGGTCATACTTTCATGGATGGTGGTGTAGGACCCAAACACAGGAGACAAGACTTGTGGCAGAAACTCAAAGATTTACTTAATAAACTCAAAACATGACAAAACCAGGAGAAAACAAACCAGTGCTGTAACAGAACAGAGCAGATGACCTGAAAATGAGAAACTGAAAACCAGACACTTAAATACACTGAGGGTGATTAACTAAATGAAGACAGCTGTGGATGATTAACCTGAATGTGGTGAGACTGACAGGGGAAACAGAACATGACAAAACCAAAGCACTGAATCATGACAGAAAAACTTTAACTTGATTCTCACTGCTAAACTCCAATCATCTTTTGAACTATTTTAAAAGCAGTCTAAGGGTTTTTTATTTATGATTATGCCATTTTAGGCACACTAAAGCCACAATCTTCGTTTCTGCAGAGTGGCAAAGTTTATTAGAAATTTTCCTTTGAGTTGTAGGCGGGACAAACGGCATGGGATAAGCCAGCCCCTACTTCCCGACATCCTTCTGTTTACATCCTCTCCTGCTAGNGAGGAGCGGTCCTGGAGACTCTCCCCAGGGACAGGAGACATGAAGGGAAGCAGTCCTAGCAACCCTCCTTCAGAGCCGGAAACAGACCAGGGGGACGAGCGGCGACCCTCCTCGGGGACAGGCAGGAAGGAGCAGTCCCGGTGACCCTCCTCAGGAACAGGAACATGAAGAGGAGCGGCCCCGGCGACCCTCCACAGGAACAGGAACGGATGGCCCCAACAGTCCCCCCTCAGGAACGGAATGGGTGGGCATGGCATGACGTGACATGAAGACAGCTACAGGAAACCCCATCTGGCATGGCGGGGTGTGGCATGGCATGGACAAGGTTCTCCTGCTGGGCCCAAGGCGGTCAGGTCATACTGTCAGGGATGGAGGTGTAGGACCCAAATGCAGGAGACAGGACATGGTGGCGGAAACTCAAACATTTACTTAGATAAACTCAAAACATGACAAAACCAGGAGAACACAAACCAGTAACGTGACAGAACAGAACAGATGACCTGACAATGAGAAACTGAAAACCAGACACTTAAATACACTGAGGTTGATTAACTAAATGGAAACTGCTGTGGATGATTAAACCTGAAAATGGTGGGACTGACAGGGAAAAACAAAACATGACAAAACTTAAGCACAGATCATGACACCAACATTTGTGGATCCGATAGAGGACAATCCAAGACCGGGACGTTGATCCCAGGATGAGGTTTAGTCATGTATCCACTCTCCTCCCATTCAATCTCTGGAATCAGAATACCCTGAAAAAAGACAGAGTTCATGAGCAGAGCTTTTTTAAATGTTGAAGAGTAATGAAAGCACAGTGACCTACTAATAATTAACTTATATTGTCCCTGTCAGGCCAAATTTCATATCTAAATAACTACACTAATTTTGTAAATATATATTTCTAAACAAAGTAAGGATAATTGTAAGTCTGTAAGATCAAAATGCATTGCAATGTATTTTGATCTTACAGATGTGCTATTCATGCTAACCATTTGTTAATGTATGACACAATTCTTGATACTTTGTATTTCAGTAGAAATGCACAAAAGACAGTAGTGTTGTACAGTGAGATAAAAAAAAAAATTAAGGATCGCTCATATTTTAACAGGGCATATATATTTACCTGTGGATCAGAAACAGGATTCTGGATCAAGCCCAACTGCCATAGCTGATTTGGTGTCATGTTTTGCTCTGTCCTGATTGGATGGTTGTCCCACACCTCACTGAAGACATCCAAACTGGCCTGGATGCGTGGCAGAAAAACGTAGTGGCAGCAGAACAAGTGAAGGATGTTACTGATGTTGAGTAAGTCTTGGTCCTCAAGAGAGTGCAGGATATTGTAATATAAACCAGTAACACTTATGAAGACATCACGCCAGAGGCGCTCAATCCTGTATTTAATAATAATAATAATAATGGATTAGATTTATCTGCGCTTTTCAGGGCACTCAAAGAGCTTACATTGGGTTTCCTGCTCTCCTCATATGTTTCTAATATGATTTAGCAGTAAGCTTAACTCTTGCTGAAAAATGTAGAGTCGGGGAGTTGCTTCCAAGCTCCATTTATTAGTTCAACAAAGAGTAAAACTGCAAATACAAAAGGCTATAATCAATAAAATAAAATGTCCAAACATGATGAATTTAACAAAACAATGTGTTTAAAGTTCTATTTACAAAGTCCCAATGCTGCTGCTAATTTAATAAATAAACACAAAGAAACTGAGACAAATGATACAATAATACGAATAATATTGATGAACTTAAACCAAAACTTACAGACGATGAGGTCTCTGGCTCAAACAGAAGCAGGATGGCAGCAGATGAAAAGACAGCATGGCAAAGACTGAATTAAGGTGGCTGACATAGACTTCCTGAAAAAACCCAAATCCAGCCTTCAAAATAAAGGCACAAACTAAATGTAGCTTCAAATTAAAGGAAGACAAACTGACTGAACACAGGCAAATGAACTGGGGGCAGGACACTCCCCGCCTGGCATCTGTAAAGATGTCATGTACGAACCATTGCATCAACACAGTCCATTCAACAGTCACTTCTTCAGAAGTAAAACAATCTCTGTTACAGGTCTGAGAAACATTTTAGCAGTTCCATCTTTCATTGCTTTAAGTTCGATCTTGCGGACACGTCCATCTTGTCCTGGGAAGGTCTTAGTCACAAGAGCCATACCCCAGTCGTTACGGCACGTTCCTGCATCCTTTAGCAGAATGATGTCTCCTTCAACATTTGGAGTTGAGTTCTGCCATTTGCGCCGCACTTGCAGTGTCTGCAGGTATTCTCGCTTCCATCGGCTCCAAAACTGATCCGCCAGACATTGCACTTGACGCCACTGTCGTTTGTACAAGTCCTTCTCTGTGAAATTTCCTGGAGGGGGTGGTGCACTTTGCTTCTGAGTGAGAAGCATTGCAGGTGTAAGCAACTCAGGAGCCTCCGGATCTGAAGAAACTGGAACAAGTGGACGAGAGTTGATAATGGCTGTCACTTCGGCCATCAGAGTGCACAAAACTTCATGAGTCAAGCTGGAGTGGATGTATGTCCGCATTGCATCTAATATTCTTCTTGCCACACCAATCATCCGTTCCCATGCACCACCCATGTGGGAAGAATGAGGCGGATTAAAGTGCCATGTGTAACCTCGACTGTTGGTATACATCTGCACCTTTGACTCCTTCTGCACCTTGTGGAATTCCAACTCCTTGCAGGCACCAATGAAATTTGTCCCGCAGTCTGAATGCAGCTGTTTGGAAGGTCCCCGGATGGCAAAGAATCTTCTCAGTGAGTTGATGAACGAAGATGTATCCATGGATTCAATCACCTCAATATGGACAGCGCATGTACTCAAACATGTGAAAAGAACTGCCCAGCGCTTAGAATGGGCGAGACCTCCCCTGGTTCTCCTGGCTGTTATAAGCCAGGGGCCAAAGACATCCAAACCGGTGTAAGTGAATGGTGACGATTCACTTAGCCGTTCTGATGGCAAATCAGACATCTTCTGAATTTCT
>NW_023418314.1:0-7276 GCF_002922805.2 Oryzias melastigma | reverse complement strand
TGGTGAAGGGTTAAATCAGACCTAATACATAAAGTTTATCTGGAGACATTTTGGTAAAAGAGGGCACAATGAAGCCCTGATTGTTCTGAAACTGTACAAACAGTGGAGACATCAGGAAATACAGGAAGTATAAGTCACTGATGGTTTTCAAGAGAAAACAGCTTTTTTTAGAAGAAGTTTGTGTTTTGTATTGTTTTGTGTAACCATTTTACTCTAAAAACAAGGCGACAAATCAGGGTTACTAAGAGCTGAAAACTAAATAAAACAACTTGGAAAAATTCAATCTGAAATATTGTTGTTAAGCTAAAAAAATTAAAGTGTCTGAAACTTCCTGCAATTTTAAAATAAACGTAATTATTTTTAGCTTTATATTTTCTGTATTTAGGTTTTAAAATTCAAAATTTTGATCAAATCTTTTTTTAACTTAACTCTTTTTTTCAGTTTTGAATCTGAAAATTTCAGGCTTGAAACTTTTGTCCCCATTCTGGCGTGTGGGGGTGGGGCTAATACAAAGGACCAATCAAAATTGATGAGGGTGGTAACCTCAGTCCTGGTGCATTCACTGACTCTGGGAAATTGGAAAATCATGGTCAGAAAATGTCTGTATTAAAGGGGCAACAATATTTAATATAAAACAATTTTGCATTTCTCTTTGAAAATAAATCATCCCCTGTGGAATAGTAGGATTTCATGGTGTATTTTCTCTTGCTCAATACATATCGAACCGTGACGCTCATATTGAGGTACGGATCGAATCGTGAGCAAACTGTATCGTTGTGTCCTCAGTCTGTACAGTCATAGATTTGTGTTGTTACAAGACGGTTGTAAAAAGAGTTTTATCGCGTACAAACTGTGCGTCCAAAACACTGTTCTAGAACGTTCTGTTTCGTTGTGTCACATACGGGCATCAAAAAAGCCATTATGTTTGAATAAAATGGCTAAAACCATGGGATAATTCCAGTTGTGTTGTGGCTTATAGTTAATTAACACAGTTGTGCTTTGCCTTTTTCTCATTCAGAAGTCATGAGTTCAAATCCACAACATAGACAGGAGTTTCTTCATGTTTGACATTTCTTTTAGCTTAGCATCAATATTTCAGCTGGAAATTTTTAAGTTGTCTTTATTGCTCTGGTTTGGCTCCATATATAGAACTTATTCTACTTGATTGTAAACTAATCATCCATTGGCCTCTAGTTAAACTCAAGTTTCCTTTGTTTTCTAATAGGTTTCAAACAGGAAGTTTTCTCCTGGAGAAAATCAGGATTGATAAGATGTACCTAGCTGTAGTTGTACATGTATTTTCTGAATAGCATGTGTTTTTTTATGCATCAACATATGGTCAATTTATTTCCATGAGACAGATCCCATGAATATTCAGATTTTACTTGTGTTGTAAAAATACTCCACAGCTTGAAATCCCCATAATAGAATATTTGCAGAGGCTAGTTATGATTTGCAATTCAAGAAATGTTATTCAAAGAAAAAGACCACTTTTTTTGTCAGCATCACAACACAAAGAACACACAACACACACAAGATTACCACTGGAGCTCCACACATGCAGAGGTGGTTTAATATGCACTGGTGACTAGCCTGTTCCTNTTCAGATTTTACTTGTGTTGTAAAAATACTCCACAGCTTGAAATCACCATAATAGAATATTTGCAGAGACTAGTTATGATTTGCAATTCAAGAAATGTTATTCAAAGAAAAAGACCACATTTTTGTCAGCATCATAACACAAAGAACACACAACTTTCTTTTTATTTTCAAAAGATTACCACTGGAGCTCCATACATGCAGAGGTTGTTTAATATGCACTGGTGACTAGCCTGTTCCTTTTTAGCTTCTCAAAGCGTATCCGTCTCTCCTCCGTGGAGAACGATAAAGAGTTTCAACACAGATACTTTATTGCAGCTTGTCTATTCTGTGACACTGGTTCCCTGCTGCTGCTGCATCGTCAGCAACCACTAGCAAGGCCGTTTGGCCCGCTCTAAATCATTGTGGAATCACAGCAGCGGTCTTAGTCTTTACCACGCACACGTGCACGCTCATCCAGTCAAAAAAGCATGGCCAGCGTTCACAGTGTCCGTTTGAATCGATGTCTCAGTCATTGGGCTAAAGTGGAATCTAAAGGAAGAAAACAATAATTAGTGCTGTCATTTATATTCATTTTCAGAGCAATTAATTAATTATGATCTGTAATTAATTATTCTTATTTATCTATTTTTAATCTAACCAAATTATTGCTGTGAAAAGCCTAATTTTGAGGCATTTTCTTTAAATTTGGTAGATTGTAGCACAGTCTAAGATCAAATTTATGCACAAGTTTATGATTTTGATTTTATAATGGGAGACTTCAAATCTTTACTTTTAAACCATCATATAAAAAACAGAACAGCAAAACAGCAGGTCCAGAGAGCCCTAACTTTAATTAAAAAGCACAGTTGAAACACTTTTTAGCGCAATCAAGAAAACCTTCACCACAAACTTCTATTACAATAATACAATAATACATGTGGGCTGCACGGTGGTGCAGTGGTTAGCGCTCTTGCCTCACAGNGATCTGTAATTAATTATTCTTATTTATCTATTTTTAATCTAACCATATTATTGCTGTGAAAAGCCTAATTTTGAGGCATTTTCTTTAAATTTGGTAGATTGTAGCACAGTCTAAGATCAGATTTATGCACAAGTTTATGATTTTGATTTTATAATGGGAGACTTCAAATCTTTACTTTTAAACCATCATATAAAAAACAGAACAGCAAAACAGCAGGTCCAGAGAGCCCTAACTTTAATTAAAAAGCACAGTAGAAACACTTTTTAGCGCAATCAAGAAAACCTTCACCACAAACTTTTATTACAATAATACCATAATACATGGGAGGACATTCATTATTTCATAATTTATCACCAACAGCAAGACAGTAGAAAATACATGAGTGATTTTATAGTTTCCTTTAACCTGTTTGGTGAATTGAATCATTCTGAAGATCGCCGTACAGGAGAAGAGAAAGAGAATCCAAGAAGGAGGAGATGAAACAGGAGGAGGTGACGCTGGAAGAAATAAACTATTTAGATTTTGTTTATTTGAAACAAACGTTTGCTTAATGTTCTGGGCAAAAAACAAATGCACTTATCCTCTGAAATTGTGTTTTTTTATTATGATATTTATATGCCACTGTCCTTTACAGCTCCAGAAAGAGATTGGTGCAGCTGTTCCCATGACAACGTATTGTAAAATACAATTCAAGCCTAAAAAATGACAAGTTTACCATGGTATATGCGTGATAATGCCCTTCGAAGTGTCCTTTATGTAAGGGATAATGCCCGACAACGTGTGCATTATCAGAAATCCACAGATGCCGTGGAAGAGAGAAAGTTCACCTCTTAATGCTTGTTTTTGTCCAGATGATGAAGCAAAAGTTTGGTTTAAAGAAGCCAGAGCAGTGATATAGAACATTTGGGCTATTTGACTGGAACTTATTTTTTATCACTCTCATTATCACTGTGATTATCCCTTTTGAATCCACACCCAGCAGCCAATCAGAATCCAGTATTAACCCAGACCATGGCATAACAGAAATTAACATGCGAAACTTTGCTGAATCATCCAATGCATTTAGTCCTCTGGATCATCTTTCTGACAAAGAAGACTTTTTTATCAATTAGTCTCAAATAATGGGATAATTTGAGATACCTACAATGTTTTCATCCCACTAATATACTTTTAAATATTCCTCAGTTCCTCAGTTGTTGCAGGCATGTTTTTCACCACCAATGAAATTTATCACTGCAGGGATAAAACATTGACTTTGAGTTTTTTTCCTCTAAAAACAAAATTGTTGTTCCTGGAAAACTTGTTTTTATGTCAAATCAGCTGGAAGGCTAATAAGAATGGTTTTGAAAAAGTGGGCTGCTCCTGTAATTGGCATCTTTTTCTTTTATTTCTTTGCTTTTAGAGACCGACCTTTATGTTCCTTCATTCTTCTCAGAGTCTGTTTAAAAATTAAGACGTTGATTAGTTGAAATTGTGTCTAGGTCTGATTATAAAGTGCCCATGAAAAGCCATTTAATCAAGAATGATCATTCACCATTTGACATGGCTCACATATATTTGTCAAGTTGGAAATCAGCCAAAATTTTGAAACAACGTCATATATTTAGACCTTAACAGTAGCTTGTGCTTTTTAAAGAGAGCAGTAAAGGTGAAGTAAATAGTTTTTAGTACCTAGGGATTGAAAAAGGTCAGGAAAAACACACAAAAATATAATCCTGATGCACAATATGGAAAAATGTGTTAATAATCTTGTTAAATCATCAGCTCAAGGTGAGGAATCAACCAGGATACAGTCTTAAGATTAAAAAGAAGGATCATTAAAATGTCAGCGTGCATTGTACAAACACAGATCAGGCAAAATGTCAAAAACTACATCCCAAACCCCATAAATATGCAGTAACAGATGCTCTCTCTTCTCTTCTCGCATGAATAAAATGTCAAAATTATGAAAGTGTTCAGTCGTACATCCTGATAAAAGCTCCTTAATCCAAACGAGCGGTTTCAAAGAGCATAAACTTACCCCGAGCTCCTGTTGCTGGCATGTGACTGCAATGTGAAAAGCTGTTTTAAATCCCGATTTACCAAAGTCAAATCACTTCTGGAGAATATTCAAGGTGCACGAGTGTAAAACATGAGAAATACATGATGTTTTTGCATCTGGCAGTACTGGAACGATTATTACCTGCAGTGGAACTCCTCCGACTATCCAGGTGTGACCAACGTGAGATTCCCGGACCATCTCATTTGGAAGCCCGACATCCTGCTCTACAACAGGTAGGCCTTGCTGAGACAGATCTGCTGCTCTGTAATTGGATATGCATGGTGTCAGCCTCAGCATGCAGGCCATGCTCTCTGCACGGCTTAATGAAGGGACCTCGGAGGAATGATCCTTCAATGGATTTTTGCAAAGAAAAATCAGAGCTTTTACTAGATTGCAAAGAAAAGCTGTTGTATAAAGTGTTTGTGTTGTCTTTGTTACTAAAACTATTTTTTTAAGGAAATAGAAGTTGATAATTAAATGAACACAGATAAAATTATGGTTAATATGGGATTAAAATTATAGAGCACTTAAAATTTAATCTTGAGGAAGGTACTCTGATTTTCAGCCTTGTGCAATTTTTTTTTTTTTTTTTTGGCTTGAAACAAATGTTGTCAGCACTTACCATGTGGAGGCTGCAGTGAGTTTGCTCCTAAAATGAGTTGACAGAGTGGCCTTTAAATCTAACACTTCCACATGTTAATTAATTGGAGGTTCTGTGAAAGGGTGCAACTTTGTGGGTGCTAATAGCACATTATTCAACAGAGCTGGTTGTTGTGTTTGTAAATCAACTCACCCGCAGAACTGGACGCTTGTGGTCTAATGTCACGTTTAATAAACCAACAACAAGAGTAAAGAATTTTTCAGTTCTTGTTTTATTAAATTGAATGTTCATCAAATGATTCAATTTTTAGGAAATACTATGAATGATTTTGTTTGCATCTTAAACAGTTAAAAGAATAGAATGAAAAAAAAACTAAAAATTGTTTTTATTTGAAGTGTGATGATTCATTGACTTAATCTATGAATCGATTTCTATTCCTACAATCCAACCAGATCAATCTTTCTGATGCAAGCTGTTAATCATCAAACTAACATGTGAACTGATTTTTTTTTCTTTTTAATGTATTTTTATTGAGCCTTTAAAACAGATACAGAATGAAAACAAAGTTCAAAATAGTTCAAAATTCAAGACTTCCGATTTTTTTAAACAGTTTTTGTATAAAGGAAACAAAAACAGAAAACAGAAATGAAGATAACTGTAAAGGGCTATAAGTCTATATTTGTGTTTATAATTGTTACAAATTAAGATGTAAGACAGGAGAAACCAAAGTATAAAACAGAGGGAGATCCACAGATCCTTCAGTCCACCTTTCCCTCCTAAAATACCCGCAGAGATCACAGTCAGTGTTGGTCCATGATTAACTTTACTGGTATAAAATGTGAATGGATTTGACATTAATTATTGTTCACTTCTTTGTTAATACACACATTTAATTTACACTTGATTATCTTGCAAGAAATACAAGAAATCTGGAAAACTTCACCTGAATTCTTCAGTAGCAGATATTTATCTCTGAGTCACACTGCTGGAAGTTTTGGCTAAAATTAATTTTAGGTCAGTGAATCAGATTGTTCAAAATTAACCGAAATCAAACGTGAATCCAATTGACAAGAGCAAATATCAAATCGTTGATAAAATCAATCGATACATCCCTAGTTTTGTTACTTTGTTAGAGAAATGTTCATGAAGTCTGAAGGTTTAATGTCAATTACAGAATTGTTTTAAAGAGCTAATTTAAAAACCTTTTGGAAAAGCTGACGAGCTATGTAATTCATTATGCATCATTTATTTGTTTTGTTTGTCTTAATTTTGTTTAAAACGTTTACCAAAAAGTTATATATTTTATGGTAAAAGAGGTCAATTCCAAATGACTTTTCCGCTCTCTGTAAAAATGAGACATTGAATCAATTAACAAAAGTTCTGTCATTTTTTGTTTTCATCAAATTTTAAATTTGAGCTGATGTTTTATTCAACTCAGAAATGTAATTTGATAAAAACTAATATTTTTAAATGTGACAAATTACAGAACTTTTGTTAATAGACCCAATGTCTCACTTTCTTTTAGTGCATTTTACAGTACTTTTTAACTTTCTTTTAAATTGAAATGTTTTCTACATTTGAATGTCTCTTTTTGAAGTCGTTTTTTCATTACTGGCTTGCTGCAAATAGCAAATGAGTGTGCTACCACTGAAGTGGAAACAAAAGAGTCACTCATTCTGATAACCATGGAAACCTGGTAAACTGAGTTTATTTTTATTGGAAGTGGTGTTATTTAAAATATATAAATAAAGTGCAAAATCTTTTTAAAGGTTCACCACGATATTCCCTACACCCTTAAGGTTTTTGGACAAGCAACATTCAAAGAGTAAAATAAAAGTAAATTATATGTGTTATTAAAAATGTTAATGTTTACATGATATATAAACAAAGATGATTATATTAGTTTAACAATTTTAACAAGAAAAACATTTTCAGAAATCTTAATTATTCAGTTGTGCAGGATTCAATCTACCCCCCTAAAATGTACAGACCTCCTTGTAATGTTTTGGCTGTTTTCTACTTTATCTTCGTATATGTTGCTCCTTCATCGGATCTAAAGAAACAAATGTTT
>NW_023418313.1:1405-7434 GCF_002922805.2 Oryzias melastigma | reverse complement strand
GGCCTCTGTTCGGCCTGGGGGCGTCAATGCCGTGACACCTCCGGGAAAAGTCGGAGTGGATCTTTGGGTCCATCAACTATCGTGTTCTTTTTTTAAACACCAGACAGCATCTCAAACATCAGCTGCATAGGCTGCATCAGAGGCTTTTTCCAACCTGTGAGGTCATAAAAAACATCTGATCCAGATTTTGACCCTCTGTTTTTAAAAAAATGTTTGCCTTTTGTTTTCTGTCTTCACCAGGGTCGTTTTACAGCAAGAATACTCGGTTTTAAATCCTGTTCAGGAGTGCGCTCCAACGTCAGTCCAGAAACATTCTTCACGTGGCTTTAAAACCCCTTTCCACGATCTTTTGATTAATTTTACAAATGTTCCCAGTGGTCTTTTAATCATGATGATGTCATTTTTAGTCAAAATAAAAAATAAAAACTGTTGTCATTTTGCAGGACATAGTTTCTGCAGAGCTGCAGGAGTTCATTAGAAAATCACCTCTGAGTTGTGGGCGGGGCCTTTGGGGCAGCCCCCCCCTTCTCCTTCCCGCTGCTGAGAGCTCTCTGTTTACATGCTCTCCTGCTAGCTTTCCCTGCAGAGCAGGGAGCATTGGCATTTTCTCTGCTCCTGATTCACAACAATATGAATAAATACTCAGAAATGCAGTTTTTAATATTAATTTTTTTTATATTTGTCCTCAATTGAAAGAAAAAGACCAAATACCAAAAACACAATTTTCTCCATCTTGTGAGTTCCTGTCCATTTGACCTGATGTAGTCTTAAAAATGTGGGATTAACCCTCTAAAATGAATAAATAAAGTAAACCCCTCCCCCCCAAAAAAGTCATTATCTTTGCTGATGATGTTTTTCGTTAACTAAGATGCCACTGTACCAGTTTTGTTTCGATATATGCTGCTGTGGTTTCCATAAGAGCAGTGCTTTAAGTGGGCCGGTGCGCTCCGGTGCTGAGCACCGGGACTTCTTAAAATCTCACGTCGGAGCACCGGCACTTCTCACTTAGCTAGGACCGTCCGGTGCTCTGATTAGATCAATTTAGACTTGAGTATGCAGAGGAATCACGAGGTGCGCGCAAGACATCCTACACATGAGAGATGATACAGTGCTAAATTTCTTTTCTACCGCTCCGCGCGCTATTCCGACAGTACAACACAAGCTCCTCATTATCCTTCCTCTCTCTCTCACTTATGGTGCAAAAAGAAGTAAACACATCCAGCGGTCTCCAGATTTCTACTCTACGCCGTCAACACAAACTTGTCTGAACAATGTAATAAGCAAAAGAAAGGACTTTAGCGTGAATGAAAACCCAATGATGATCTCGTGGCTACGGGGTGTTAAAAGAACGTAGGTGGAAACGGAGGCGGACTCTCAGACTGACGCCTCACACAGCCAGGTAATGACCATAGACTGTATATAAAATAACTGGACAGAGCAACCCCCCCTACTTCCGTGTTCATATAGGAAGTACCACTGGGTTGCAAAAAGGCCAAAGTCCCATTGACTTACATTGGGAAACAGTCAGTTATTTCTCTGTCATTTTATATCTCAGAATAATCATTCTTCCTCTGCTGCTTTCTGATTAACTTCTTTTTTCTAATCCTAATTTTTTAAAAAGATTTTTTTCCATTATCACAAGTTATTAGAGTTATAGACTGACCAATCAGATGGCTCAATAAGCGTTTATGGGTCTGACGTCGAACGTCTGGGGGGGTTTGAGTGACAGATGACGGGTAGCCAATGGGAGCAGACTTCATCAATAGGTCCGTGAAGACCTTTTAACACCTACTTTACAATTCAACAATGTACCAATCATTGTCCTACTGTTGTTTTCCTCAATGGAATGTACCGATGCAGCAGTTTAAAACAACAAGAGGAGCATGCTGTCGACATTTTTAGATGAGGATTTACTCTGTAGAAATAGATTTCACTCTGAGGTTATGTGCTTTGGACTTTTTTCTTTGTTTAACGTTCGTTTTTCTTTATTTCACTGTTTTGATTGTAGCTTATGAATTATACGTTGGGTATCATACGGAATGGTACAGCTACTCCATAAAACCACCAATCAAAGTTTCATCTTCAACTTTAAATAATTAAATTTTTTATTAAAAAAATAATTAAAATAATTTTACAAACACACGTTAGTGTTTGATTACATTTATTTTTAGACTAGACTTGAGCTCCCTCTTTCTTATTTCATATTAAGACACGCTGAAAAAAGGACTTCTTTTTATCGATTAATATTTACATTCAAGATTCTATTTTATGTTTCGACTTCCGATAAAGAGAGCACCGCCACTTCTGGTTGTCCACTTAAAGCACTGGATAGCGGCGTGCGCTAACGGTAACCTCGCCTCTGTTGAGACGTAGGAAAGGAATCACGTCTCAGACTGATTCTACCTGACACTGAAAATTACATTTACATAAGTTTAGAAACACTCGGCTGTGGAGTAACTGAAACACAACTAACGGGTTATAAAGACAAAGACAGCGATAATCAGACGTGTCTTTTATGCTAGCTAGCATTAGCTAGGACTTCATTAAATACTGCAGCGTTTAGCTTTGGATTCACATAAAATGCATGAATCAATGTAGCGATCTGCATCTTGGCTGCACCTGTAACGCGTCGCCAACATGAATGTCCATCAGTTTTAGGGCTGGTCGCTCGTAAACATGCGCTAGAAACATTAGCATTAGCATGTTACCTTCAAAGTTTGCTGTGTAAGACGACAAATACAATTTAAAATCTTTTTGCATTTTTATGTTGGGATATTTTACTAGAAAAACAAACAATGCGCCTAACATTGTTTATAGTGACTCTTGTAGCTCCAAAAGACATCTTTTAAAGTCCAAATACTCCATTATTTCCACATAAACAATAGCCCACGGCTCCGACCGGAAATGACTGAGGATTCAAAGGCTGAATGCGAAAGTAGGTCGTGCATATAGTCCATTATTGAGTGTGTGTGTAGACAGGCCCCGCCCATTCCAGATTCCGATATTTATTCCTGATTGTTTTGATGCTATTACCCTCTGTTACCATCTTTTCTCTCTAAACCCCCCTCTGGTACCTTTTTTCATGCCCCCCCTCCTCAGTTTCTGTCCAGTACAACAACAAAAAAAAAGAAAAAAATGACAAACATAATCAATATAAATACAGTTCAGCATAAACCCAATAAACCCTGTTGTAACTGTAAATCTGCCCAACACAGGAGGCTCTCAGCTCGTATCTGTTCAGCTGTTGGACAGTTAAAAAAAAGAATCTGTACTTTGAGCTTATTCTCATATTAACTCTCTGACTCTTAAACCTTTAAAAACCATTTTGTTCAGTTTTATGAAGTTTTAAGAATCTAAACATCAATGACAACTTAAGTAAAACAAATTAAAAATCAACATATAAACTGTTAGCATAGAACGCCAAAGAGCAGCTATGGAGGATAAAGAGTCACATGTGTCTCCAGAGCCTCAGGCTGCAGACTCCTGGTTTATCTGATCAACGTTTTTTGAAGACGATGTTTTTATTTCCTAAAGCCCATCCAGATGTAAAGATTATGTTTTCTCCTCTAAGCTGTGGTTTTTATGTTCTACATCAGTCTAAAATAAATAAAAACTAAAAACACAGCTGAAGTGTGTCAAAAAAAAAAAAAAAAAGACAAAACTCACTTCTCTGCAAAGTTTCTAATGTTTTAATGTTAGGAGGCATCAGAATAACCACTGAAGATAAATAAAAACGTCTTGGTTTCAAAGTCAGAGTGAAGTTTCTCTGGTCAGATAAACAGTTTCCTCTTTAACCGTAAATCTTTACATCAGCGTTTATTTGAAGTCTTCCGCTTTCTGCAGATTTCATGATCACATTTTAAACTCATGTTGAACATTTTGTGGTCGATGGACACACGAGTTAGTTTTGTCAAGAGAGTTAAAATATATAATATAACTGAAAGGTGACAGAGGGAGGAAAGTCCGTTAATTCTGTAAAAATGTCTGAGTTTATCAAATATTAGAATGCTGTTTTTCCAGCATTAAAACTATTCTCACTTGTTCAAAATCCTGAGATCTTTATCCAGAGAAGACGGGACGTCCTGGACAGATGTTTATGGACATGTTTCACTGCTGAATCTAGAAGGTTCCTTCCCCCGCTGCATCATGGGAAATGTAGTCATGCACTAGGATCTCCACCTGTAAAAAACAGAAGGAAGACATTCAGAGATGAAGGAGTGTCTCTGTAACTGCCACATTTTCTTTTGAGTTTAATGTGTATTTTGAAGGTTTAAGGTTATTTTATAATGTGTAGTTTTCCAAGCCACCGTTAGATGGCGCTGTGGTTAGCAAAGTCAGAAAGCAGAGAAGTAAATGAGTAAAAAAGGAAAAGAAGAGTTGAAAGAAGTAAGATCCGTTGAGAAGATCAACACCCATCAAGAAAAGAAGCCAAAGAAAAAGAAAAGAAAAGTTCTAATTCCTGTTTTGGCGGTGTACAGCCAACGAGGTATGTTTATTGTGAGTGTGAACGTTTATTATTGAGTTTGTATTTACTTTGTTAAGAATTAATTGTTTTGTTTAGGGGCGGCCGTGGTGCAGTGGTAGGGCGGTCGACTCCTGATCAGAAGTGAGCGGGTTCGACTCCGCCTTGCCCGCCCATGTGTCGAAGTGTCCTTGGGCAAGACACTGAACCCTGAATTGCCTCTGGTGGGAGGTTGGCGCCAGTGTTCGACAGCGGAGCCACCTCCAGTGTGTGAATGTGTGTGTGGATGGGTGAATGGGTCTGTGACTCTGAAGCACTTTGGGCCCTCGAAGGAGGGTAGAAAGCGCTATACAAGTATACGCCATTTACCATTTACCTTTACCATTGTTTGTATTTTTTATAGTTTTCACGGTGTGTAAGGTGTGTAAGACATCAATAAAGTCACCTGTAAAAGGAAACCACTTGTGTCTGGACTCGCTGCACGGGAATTACACTACTTGTGATTCACTAAGTGATATGTTATGTTATATATTGTGACCTGATTGCTTGAAATAAACCATTTCATTCATTTTAAAATGCATTCATTAATTATTTTAAAAAAGTAGGTGCTTAGGGAATTACTTAATTTAGATACTCATAAATCTGCTGGATCGGACACTTTGGACCCATTTTTCTTAAAGCTGGGTGGGCACATAATTGCATCTTCAATAGCTTATCTGTTTAACCTTTCTTTGCAAACATGTGAATTTCCTCTTGAGTGGAAATCAGCTGCTATCATCCCCTTCTTTAAAGGACGTGATGCTTCAGACTTAAACTGTTATAGACCTATCTCCATATTACCCTGTTTATCCAAGGTCTTTGAAAAACTCGCCAACAAACAACTAATTCATCATCTAGAGACTCACAATACCCTGACCCCCATGCAGTCCGGTTTCCGAAGTGGACACAGCTGTTTCTCAGCAACTCTAAAAGTGCTGAATGATATACAGTAATTTGTGCCATTGATAAGAGAGTATTGTACAGCTGTGTTTGTCGATTTGGCTAAAGCCTTTGATTCTGTTGACCACTCTGTGCTTCTTAACTGACTCCATCACATAGGTCTCTCAATGGATTGTGTTGCTTGCTTCAGAAGTTACATCACTGACCGTACACAGTTTGTGCGTACAGCAGGCTACCAATCTTCTCCACTCTTGGTAACCATGGGGGTCCCTCAGGGGTCCATCTCGGGACCAACTTTGTTTAAAATCTATATAAACAAAATTGCAAATGCTGCTGGAAATTCCCTCATTCATCTGTATGCTGATGACACTATTCTGTACACATCAAGCCCTTCATTAGAGACTGCTAGATCATCTCTTCAGAGTAGTTTCAACGATTTACAACAGACCTTTTCCAGTCTTCACCTCCGAATCAATACTAACAAAACTAAATTTATGATCTTCAATCGTCACTCAGCTCAGACTCCTTGTGAGGGCAGTATTTCAACCCTTGACGGCACAACACTACAACTTGTCAACTCATATAAATATTTAGGAATATGTCTGGACAGTTCACTTACCTTTGATTC
>NW_023418313.1:0-711 GCF_002922805.2 Oryzias melastigma | reverse complement strand
GGAAGCCTGGAAGGCCTGGAGTGACTACCCCGAGGAGTTCAGTGATGATGAGGACTCTTCTGAGACTCCAAAAAGTCAACCACAAAAAGAGCAGACGCAGGACAAACCCAAACTTTCAATCTTGCGGAAAATGCAGACTCCAGCCAAAAAATCTGTAAGTTTTGCTCAAATGGTCACCCTTCGCAACGCTTCAAACTTTCCAGGGAAGCCGGGTTCTGTCCCTGCTTCAGGGCCGACTTCCACCTCAGTGGAAAATGAAGCACTCAAAGAGGAGATCTCTGTTCTGAAAGATGAACTTCGGCACCTGAAGAAGCGTCTCCGTTGGAAAGATGAGGACCTGGAGGATGCTGACCTGACAGTTGATCACTTTATGGAAAGGATTGGCCATGAGCGAATACTTTACTTAAAGCGTAAGGCCTGTTTCAGAAAGCTTAAAGAAGAAAGGAAGCAACTTGAGGAAGAAAATTCCTCTTTCTTACAGGAAATCTCTCAGTTAAAAGAGGCTCTGAAGGAAAAAGAAGTCTTAGCTGAGAATGTAAATCAACTGGAAAAAGAAAAGAAAGAGTTGGAGACAACAAATTCTTCCTTGATCCTAGAAATCACTCAGCTAAAGACCTCTCTAGAACAGCAACAGCAACATCTGGACCTCACCAGCAAAATATCTCTGCTGGAAACATCCCTCAAACAAGAGACGGCCAGAGCCAATGACGC
>NW_023418312.1:41565-45258 GCF_002922805.2 Oryzias melastigma | reverse complement strand
TAATATTTTTTCATGTTCCTCTTATTATTTCTCAGTTTTCTGGTCCAATTCTCATACAAAGTGGTTTTTGTCAAAATTTTCAGCAAATAGAAATAATTCAGTAGGTTTTTTATAGTAATATTAATGGAAAAGAGACACCCACTTGTTTTTTAGTATAGAAATGTCAGCTGGAAAATGTTCTATGTGAGAGCTTTCAGTACTGTAAAAAGCAAAACACTGGATCAATTAAAAAAAGTTAAAGAATTTGTTACATTTAAAATTATTAGTTGTTTATCAAATAAAAAATTTGAGTTGATGAAAACTAAAAGTTTTAATGTCACAAATTACAGAACTTTTTTTTAATTGTTCCTCAAGTAGGAGCCACAAAGTCTTCCTTCACCCTTTAAAAAATAAGACACTGATTTGTGTTTATGCAACTGTTACTATTTTTGATAAACATAAATGAACTGTTGTTCATTTTACATGATTAAAACACAAACTATAAAAGAAAATACCTTTTTTTTAACTTTTGACAGAAGTTCCTTTAAAATAAAAGACTCCCTGCCACATATGATCATCTCAATGCAGCAAAAGTAGTAGAAGCAAGTGTAATGTTAGCAGAAATTAAGTAAAAATAGTTAATTTTGCCGTTGTTGGTGCATCTCTGCCAGAAATGTAAGTCTAAAAAAACAAAATAAAATTTGAGCTAATTAAGTGACCCCTGGCCTATTTTTTAACATAGAAATAGAAATGTACTTAATAATTTGATGCGCCTTAATAGTGGTTGTGCTTATTGACGCCCATTGATTTTTTGTAGTACAGGACAGGATGTTGTAGTTCAACTTGTTTGTAAATGTTTACTTTACTACTTTCTCACTTCTTACTTTGAGTTAATTTTTAACATTCAAACTTTTTTATTTTTTCCTATTCTTTTCTCTTTTTCTCTTTTACCCCTCCACAACGGCGGGGTTAAAGAGCCACATGTGGCTCTGGAGCCTCAGGTTATAGCCCCTTGGTCCAATGGTTCATTTTTTATTGTCGGCTTGTCCTGCTAAACTCAGTTGTTGGATTCCTAAAATTTCTAAATATTCATGCCGTTTTATTTGGCTGGGAGGACATGGAGTGCAGCGGGATGCAGAGTAGAGAAAGCTTTGGAATACACAAACAGAAAGAAAATCAGAGCAAAAATAAGTGTTTGATGGTTCTGTAAAGTTAAAAGTCAAACCAAACCACTAAAATAAACTGCATGAATAACAGGGATGCTTTACCTGCTCTGGGGAAGTTACACTCTTTGGGGACTAAATTTGTCTAATCTGCCATAAATCTTAGAAGTTAATGCAAATGCAAAAGCCTCTGGGCTGAAACCATATTGTCCTATCACAAAAAAGTCACTGTCAGTTTCCATACGGGATGCTGTCGCTTAAAATGCAGCTCTTGTTGTGTGACAGACAGGGTAGAGAAGTGCTTTCCGAGGCCACTGTCTTTAACACGTTTGACCTCCTTACTGACGGCTTTACCTCTGTGGCCGAGTCAGCTGCCAGATGGAGCTGGAGCAGACGAGCACAGCACAGCCCCGCTCTGACACTGCTAAAAATGGCCAGCAGAGGCTCACTGCCGGTCACAGGGGAGCACAAGTACACAGCTGTCTACAATAGAGGAGAAAATGACGGAGGCCGCATGAAACTGGGCTAATGTGACCTTCTGTTCTTGGAACTGAGCAAGAAAGAGGACCAGCACACACACAAAAAAAGATATCACCTTCTTATATGTCAGCAAAATCCAAACTATTTTTTTTCCTGATATGTTGCAAAAATTGCATTAGAACAAGTGGTTGCTTCCAGTTCTGCAAAAACTGCAAAAAAGGACCAGAGACTCCATCATAACTGCTCAGGACAATTTTTGTTGCACAATGGGGACATAATCCAAAATGTGCACTGTGATAAATTGAGCTAAGCATTCGGATGTGGACTTCTTCCTGTTTCTTTTCTTTATGCTGTACGGCATATCATGTTGTCAGCAAAAACAAATGAAAACAAACGAGCTGCGAGACCACGCCAGGCCCGGCAACGTATACAGCAGCATAAATAATTCATCAGAGATGTAATGGATTGTGAGCTCAGGCTTGTAAGTGAATCATTCTTGACATATGCACGATTTCAGTTCAGTGGAGTGTTCATGTAAACACACCTCACATGACAATAATGGCTGATGACAGGGCCCGGTCATGGTGTGAAAACAAGCCTTTCTTTTCTGGGTTACATAGAGACGCAGGCTTGTCAGGAGCAGGCTGGTCATTTCTGCTCCAATCTGTGAGACTCCTGATGCTGCCAGACCAACACCACCACCCAACATCAACAAAAAGCTTCTCAAAAGGAAACTGGTCAGTGTATCTTTCTGTTGCTTAATCCACAGAAAAAAAGATTTTCCAACAAGTGAGACTGGTGGGTTTGTTTTGAAGACCAACCGCTCTGGAAATGAACTGGTTCTCTATGCAGCCATCAGTTTGTCAGTCAGCAGCAGAAAGAAGTGAGACTGATTCACGACTTAGTGGATGTCTGTCAGGCTTGCTCCCCCAAAGCACAGACTGCAAACCAAACCCTCCCTTTGAAGTTTAATATTTATCTGCAAGCAATGTTGAGCAACATGCACAGTTAATTAGAAATTATAACTCACTTGCTGAATGTTGATGCAAACAAACTAATAAATTAAGACTCAAAGTAGAGGCCTAATTAAAACCATTCCCATCTGTCTTCAGTTATGCCCCAAACTTTACTCTTTCCTTTTAATTGATGAGTTATGTAACTGACTCCTGTGTGATTGTTGTATGAATCACGACCAATTAAAATGATGTCTTTGCCAACAGATAGAGTTTATGTTAACTGCAGAAACAGTTTGGGAAAGAAAGCACTTAATAGCTTTGTTTAAATCAGTGGAATAAAATATTTTCAGAATATCATTCTCATAGCCTGCATGTTGGTTTATCGCCACTGATAAAATATTGATTGTATAATAGAAACAAGACGGGATATATATTCTTTGATTTTTTTATAAAATGATTGAATTCTTGGTCAAATCTTAAAGAGCAGTGTTTCATCAAAGCTTGTGTTTTATTTTGAAAGTAAAATTTGCTTCCTGTTTAACAGAAAGTGTGCTGAGTTGTGTCCCTGTACACCCCTGAACATGACTTTCAATAAATACAAATATTAATATTAGTTCAACAAACCATATTATATATACTATATAATAGCTGCCACAAATTTAGATTTCATAACAAAATATTAGCCTTTTGTAGCCCATAAATTACCATTTTGTGCAACTGAATTAGCATATGTGCACACAAATTAGCATTCCACGTGTGCAAACAAGCATTATGCACACACAAATGAGCATTTTGTGCTTGGAAATTAGCATTCGTGCTCACAAATTTGAGTTTTGTGCTCACACATAAGCACTTTGAGCCTACAAATTAGCACTTTGAGCTCACAAATTTGCATTTCTTGCACACCACATTTGCATTTTGTGGGAACAAATTAGCATTTTTTTTGTTTTTTTCAATGTCATGTCCAGTGCTCTGTACTTTTCATCATGTCTGTTTGTTTTGTTTGCTATTCATGTGGTCATTCATGTGGTCATTTTTGTTAATTAGTGGGAAAATCTTTTTATATACACACAAGAATTCCTAATTTTAAGTCATATTTCTATAAAGACCTATTT
>NW_023418312.1:37928-41035 GCF_002922805.2 Oryzias melastigma | reverse complement strand
CCTTCCCACAGCTGCTGCCCTCCTCCTCCTCCACCCGGCTGGCCTCCATCACAGACTTCTCCCCGGAGTGGTCGTACCCCGAGGTGATCCGTCAGAGTCAGGTGAGCCTCTTCTAAACCTGTCTGTGGTTCTGACCCAGTTCCTCCTCTCAGGGTGGAGTCAAGGTTCTGATCACCGGACCCTGGAGCGAGCCGAGCGGCCGATACTCCTGCGTGTTTGATCAGAGCGCCGTCCCCGCCTCCTTGATCCAGCCCGGAGTGCTGCGCTGCTACTGCCCAGGTTCTGCCCGCCCCCTGCTCGCTGTCACATGGTCACGAGGTGGGGGGGTCGGTAACGCCTCTGTTGTCTTCCAGCCCACGAGGCCGGCCTGGTGTGTCTGCAGGTTCTGGAGTCCGGAGGCTCCGTGTCTTCGTCGGTTCTGTTTGAGTACCGAGCCCGGAACGCCAGCTCTTTGCCCAGCTCCCAGCTGGACTGGCTCTCATTGGACGGTCAGTAACCCCCCTCTCCGATGAGAAGCCCCGCCCAGGCCTCACCTGGTGTCTGTGTGAGCTTGAGTGCGTGTGTTTGTGTATACTATGGAGTCTGGAAAGAGCCAGTTTGAAATAAATATATACACCATTAAATAAATAAATAAATGTGTCATTAAATGTTTAAAAGTGGCAATAAATAAATAAATGTTGAAATAAATGTGGCAATAAAATATGAAAATGGAACATTTAAACATTTAATGACATATTTATTAATTTCATTGTCCTTTGTAGGTTAAAAGAGCCAAATTGAAATAAATATATTGAATATGAAACAAGTAAATAAATATGTCATTAATTATTTAAAAGTGGCAATAAATAAATAAAAGTTTAAATAAATAAATAAATGTTGAAATAAATGTGGCATTAAAACATGAAAAAACCCATTAAAAAGCACTTTTTAACATTTCATAATATATTTATTTATTTCATGATTTAATGACACATTTCATGAAACAGGAAGTGGACACACCATTCAAATGCAATCTGTCAAACTCTGCCGTCAAACTCAGTGGGCGGAGCTAACTCTCATCATCGTTGCTCCATTTCTCTGGCCTGCAGTGTTGCCAGATTGGGTGGTTTCCCGCCCAATCTGGGGGTTTTTGGTTCTAAATTTGCGGGCAAAAATGGCTTTAGGCGGGTAGGTATATCTTGGGCGGGCTTAGGGTCGGTTCGGCGGTTTTTATTTCCTTATCATAAGAAAGTAGCGGACTTAGTTAATCTGGGTGGCGATCAGACTTCCACTAATGTTCTATGTTCTGAGGCTCAGTGAACGCACCAGGAGGAGACGCTTCATGGTCCTGAGCTCTGTCGTTTAACCCCTTGTTGAGGGGATTGCTGCCTCGCCTGCCAATAAATGTGTTCAAAAGCTTGGGGCTCGGTGTGGGAGGGGGTTTCTGTTCATTCTTTTTAGCGTGATGATCGTCATATTGAGTGGTGGGTTTAAAGTAGTCCTGTCTTGGCTGGTTTATACTTACAACCGACTCGTAATCGCTCACGTTGTTGTGGTCGCGCGGCCATCGGAGCAAAATCGCTTTAGTCGCTGTGGAATGTGACACCTGCTGGTGACATCACATACGACTGGAATTTTACGCCCAGTGTGTAACAGCAGGCGGATCGCGTAATTTAACTCTAATTTATTTCAGAGATTGGAGTACGAGACTACGCAGAAAACTGTCCAGAAAAATATCTTTGAACATTGAAAATGATCTGTGTTACAGAACGGAGGCAATCGTGAATCCAGATAACCCTCCACCTCCACGGCAGGATGATGTCTGTTACCTGTCCACTTCTGATCATCCTTGATAAAATGTTCATAGAAGAACATTAGAATACTGCTCAATATGAAGAGTTTTTTTTTTTCTTCAGAACCAAAAACTGTACGGTGACAGCGTACTTTATGATGCTGATGAGAAGTGTCTCTCTGTGCCTTCATTGAGGAATTACAAAAAAAATAATAAATGTCATGTCTATAAAGAAAATACATTATGACATTTAAGGAATTATCCTGGTGTTGTTGATTAATATTTATAGTGTATTGAGTAATTTAGTGAAAAGATTCAACAAAATACTTAAACTACACAACAGGATTTCAGATGTTGGATTTGAACCCATTTCCTTCTAATGAAAATAAATTCTGTTAACACAAAATATTAATTAATCCATAGGTTAGTGGATTAGTTCATTTTTAAACAGGAATCAAGAGTTTCTGCACAACAGCTTGATAGTTTGGTACATTGATGACTACAAAAATAGATTTTTTTATCATCTGCTACAAAGAAAGTGTGTTGGCTGTTTTTTTTATAGTTTAAGCAGTATAGTATTTATAAACTAAACTTAGATAAAATAAGAGTGACAAAAATACACATAATAAATAATTAAAAGACAAAAAATTTAAATTAAAAAATAGCTAAACAAAAAATGAAAAGAAGTAAATAAAAAGCAACAGAAAATACATAGCAATATATTTTAAGACACACAAAAATAAACCAATTATAAACTTTAAAGCAAATAAATAAAAAATGACTCAAAGTAAGTACGTAATAAATAAAAAAGACCAAAAAGAGACGGATAAGCAAACAGAGTTCTGATCCGAATGTCAGCTGGGACGAGGAAGTGAAGATCTTCATGGACAGAACTTCCTCCAAAATCCTGATTCTTTCTCCTTCCAGTTCACCAAAGACTCTTTTAGCTAATTCTCCAATGTTTATTGACGTTGCTGTGATCAAAATGTGGCAGCACGGGTCGTGGGGATTGTTGTCAACAACGCCACCTGGGGCTGCTATGCCCCAGGAAAAGAAAAAAAAAAAGCACGTAAAAGGTTTTTCTTTAAACCAGGCAGAGGCTGTGGTCTGTTTTTAAAGTATAGTTTATTATCATCCAATTAAAAGCAGTTAAAATTTGCAGGAGGAGGAGCTTACCGAGGTGGCGGAAACTACAAATAAACACAACAAAAACACCCAAAGCGTGATGCACTGCACTCGTGTAAGAAGGATAACAGCACTCAGGAACCCACCACCAATGCAGCCTTCCACCCCGAGCTCCAACCTCCTGAAATAGAGTGATAAAAACAAATAAAAA
>NW_023418312.1:17754-20946 GCF_002922805.2 Oryzias melastigma | reverse complement strand
AAAAAAAAAAAAAGAATAATAAAAATTTATTCAAATTATGTGTGGCCAGAGCTGAACTTCTATCTGGACTGGAGACATTTTAAGGTTAGGATATTCTCATTCTCATTAGGATAATTTTAGGGTTGGAGTCAAATACAACAAAAGGTTCTTGAGTTCCGCTGTAGCTCACCGCTCTCTGAGGGATGGTCTAAAGGTGGAGAACAAACTTCAACACCTGAGTGTGTGACAGCTAAAGTTACACTTTAATGTTATGTATGTGCAACCAACAACATTTAACGCCCTTAAAAGGAGTACGGACAATCCAATAATGTACGTAATATGTGTGGCCAACAAAAATGTCCATCTGTTTTTGTGCTGGTCAAATGTTAATACATACAAATAACATCAGCCAAAAAAAAAAAAAATCCATATTCTTGTTTGAAAAGTTGTAATTCTCTCTGCACAGTTTTTGTTCATGTTGAGCAAACAATAGTCACTAAAAATGTTAAATTTCACTTTTTTTAACCTCTGATTTAATTTTCATCATGATCTAAAGCTGGTCTTCCATCACTTAGTGATGAAAGATGAGAATGACTTTAAAATCTGGACATCAATGAAGGAAAATCAGGCAGATCTTCAAAAACTTCTTCCTCATTCTGCTCCTGTGAGAAACACAGAATGGATCATGGAAAAGATCAGGATCAAAGTCTGTCTGTAAGAGTTTGATGTGTTTGTGTCGTCACCTCATGTTCTGGTCCAGATCCAGACTGATACAGTGATGACTGAGAGTGCTGCTACACCCACAGGAACATAGATGATCCTCCACCAAACACCTTCAAGGACAACACAAACATCAACACTCTGTGATCTCACTTTTCAGATGCTGCTTAAATATACAGAGACCTTTAGATCCATAGCTAGTCCTTTTCAGTTGTGGATGTTCAGGGAGACTTTTAGATTATGGCAACTCTATTGCTGGAACAGGTTTGAACTGGATAGAGTTCATCAGTGTTCAGATCTTGACTCTTTTCTCTTCTATCTCTACACCAAGTCTCTGAGCCCAATCTTTTGCTCTCATTGCTTTTCTTACCGTCGTATTTGCAGAGTTATAGTCTGGGTTTAAGTGTTACAGAGGGAAATATGTGGATGTAGCTTCTGAATGTAAAGTTGAATTAGAAGTGGCCCGAGTTTGATTAATCCTTACCCACCTGAGTTATTTAGAACACTTATAACGTCTATACATATAACACTCAGCTCTTCTTTTCCTCTAGATGACATATTCTGTTTCAGCTCGTGTTTCTCCCTGTCTGACATCTTCAGAGAACTATTTTTTTCCTTTTTTTTGGTAGTCTCCTTTTAAAAAGAAATAAGCAATTTTTTCATGTCTTCAGACATTTTTCTTAAAGTGCTTTACCCTTTTTGATCCTCCCTTTTTTTATTAATCTTCTGTTTGCATAAAAGACGTTCAGATGTTCAGTACTTGGAAATCCTTTTATAGCCTAATCATACTTTATATTTCTGCACAGCTTTGTCACTGACCTATCTGGTGTGTTCCATGGACTTCATAATGCTGTGTGCTCCCCGATCTTCTTTTAGAAAACCACCATGGCTGTCAAAGAACAGTTATGTTGTACTGATATTAAATTGCAGTTGGTCTATATATATATATATATATATATATATAGTCATTAGGTCAACATTTAATCAGTCAGCAATCATCAAGCAACCTCTGACGGCCACTAGATGCGCTCAGAGAAAAGGGGCTGAATGCTTTAGCACACTGCACTTTCAGTTATTTGTCAAATAAAAACGCGCTCCTATATAATTGTCTGTCTAATTCACAAATTGTGGTCAGAATGTGAGAAAATTTTGAAAAAATCTAAATACTTTTGCAAGCCACTATAGATTTTGATTGACAGGTGAGAGTTGAACCTTCAGATCTGAAACATTCTCACTGTTTGTTCTGACAACGTTCATGTTTGTTTGGTGACTTCATCTTCAGACGAGACGATTACAACGACCACAAACCTGTTTTAGAGACATGATCTGTTGCAGTTGATGGTTTGAATGTTGACAGAACTGATCCTGTGGTTGTTGTGGATTCAGCTGCAGATGTTGATGCAGAAGATGGTTTGAATGTTGGTTTAGGTGTGTTACTCTTTGATCTGACATCATTTTCTGAAAGATGAAAAAATAGATGCTTGATAAAACAAATGTCATCTGATGTAGGTGAGAAAATTGATTTAAAATGTATTATCTTTATCTTAATCTCCTGGGACAACTCTTTCTTTTGAAGCATCTGGTCCATGTNGGGAACTGGATGGGAAAACCAGGCTGCAGCAGCAGGATGTAACACACAGTATCATGAACTCATATTTGTTAAACTGACTGAATAATTTCATATTTAGATATTTAAACTTGAAAAGATCAGCAAACAATAGAAGTCGTCACATTTTAATCATATCACTTGTTGTATATTCCAGGTCAATTTTCACAAACTTAAAACTATAAATATAAAAATGAAATCTCACCATTTTGAACAGTCAGTTCAACCCAAAAATCTGTCTCCTTGTGTCCTGATGTGCTGAACTGTCTGCAGTTGTATCTTCCAGCATCTTCATCTGTGATCTTCTTTATAACCAGAGAACATTTCTCTGTAACTCTCAGTCTGTCTGATTTAGATCCAACATCTTTGGGAATCTTCCTGTCTTCAAACAGGAAAAATTATGATTTAGTTGAGTTACTGTAGATCCAGGTGATCCAGTAACATCCATCACTGAAATCTTTTGCGTTTTCACATTTCAAAGTGACTTTATCTTCACCTCTGATAGTCTTTTCTTTGAATGTTTGAGCGTCTACAGTTTAGAGAAAGAGAGAAATACAGAGAAATATGGCAGAGATGCCATGACAACGGAGCCGGCGAAGTCAGGGTTCAATTCCCAGCGGGTGAACTGAGAATTATCCCAGCTGAGTCTCACTGTGGCGGTCCTAAGTCAGAATAAATGCGGGGCTTTCTCAGGAACGACATCCGACTTTAAAATCTCTGCCAAATCAAACATGTCCATCGGTGGAAGCTGATTCACTGTAGTGACCCGATAGAGGAAAGTCGAAAGGTGAACAACGGGACTGCTTTGGCTTTGCAGACATGTTTTAGACTGAATGAAAACCATTTTAAATCCAGAGATTAGATTGTGAATTTATTAGATTACTAAA
>NW_023418312.1:0-2124 GCF_002922805.2 Oryzias melastigma | reverse complement strand
AGAAGTGATGTGAAGTCAAACATTGTTCTCTCCTCTGCTCTTCTCCGTGTCTTCTTCTCTCAATGTTTTCTGTTTTAAGACTGAAGACAACAAGAACTCAGGACAGAAATGGTTCCTCTTTTTGTGAAGAGTTGCTCCTCCTTCAAGTCGCTTCAGGGTTTTTTCTTCTTTCTCATGTTTCCAGCTTTGAACAAAATCTTCTTCATGTTTTTTAAACAAACTACTTTAATTGAAATAGTAGCAGTAACTGTTTAAGATTAAAGTTTTATATTATTTTGTCTAAATAATATTTCAGTTAGTTTACGATGAGACGTTTGTTTTAGTTTTTAACAGATATGACATGAGGACTGGGGAAGGGGGCGGGCTTTGACCATTTATGAAGGGACAGTTGGTGTTTGTTGGTCCTGGGAGGAAAGAGCAAAGAAGTATCGAGTTAGTGCTGTGAAGCGGTATGCTCAGCAGAAAATGGAAAATATTTTAAAGCTTAATCAAACACTAAATCAACTTTTTTTGTCTGTTGACCTCTAAAAAGGGGGCTTTAAATGTGCTTTCTGTTGGTCATTGTCAAATTTTTTGACAAATTAAAATAAACTTGTTTAATTCTTATAAAATATAGTCAAAAACCTCCCGTGTGCTGCCCCCTACAGGTTGAATCGAGGTATCACAGTTGAAGTTTGTTATTTTCAAACCATGTAAGTTTCAGAAGTCTATCGTCATGATCTGCAGCTCCACTTATGATAACAGTCCTGCCCCCCCAAAGCCCCACCCCTCTTAATGGATTTTCAAATTTTGGCTGTGGGTGGAGTCA
Source organism: Oryzias melastigma (assembly GCF_002922805.2). Classification (NCBI taxonomy): domain Eukaryota; kingdom Metazoa; phylum Chordata; class Actinopteri; order Beloniformes; family Adrianichthyidae; genus Oryzias; species Oryzias melastigma. Next base: position 1,316 of record NW_023418312.1, on the reverse strand, counting down.
ACCTCCAACTTCCCTGTTTCCTAACATGAGGAAAGCGGGTCTCTGCTGGATGAGGCGGCTGTTCAAAGTGAAGTGACTGATAACAGGTAACATGAAGGCTGCTGTCCTTGGTGCTGAAATCTTCTAAACTTCTGAGTAATTTCTGCCCAAGGATCTCTGAAGACTCTGGCTATATATGTACTAACTGTGTTCAGAACAACATGTACCTGTGAAGCTGTGTTCTTAGTTATGGATTCAATCAAAGAGTAAAGAAAGATTATTGACAATCTGATAGAACAGAAAGCTGTCAGCCCATAAACCAATGTATTTAATTTATCCAAAATACACTGATTGACTAGTACACTGTCTCCTCTTCACTGAATGATTCTTGAATACAGTTTCCTAATATTTATAGCCCTGGGCTAAATGTGGCACTTAATTTAATGAACTCGAACATCTAATGGGAGCTTTTTCTTATGTGACTCATTTCAAACAAACGCAAAAGTAAAGAAAAATCTGCAGTTTTTGTGTTTCATGGTCTGCACATAAAGACATGGAGACTCTTAGCTGGTGACGGAGTTCTGTGTGACATCTCTGCAGACAGAGAATCTTCTCTGTCTCCCAGCTGCTATGAAGCCAGGCCTCAGCCAGCAGAGACTCTAGGGAACATTTTAGCTGTGAGCAAGGTTGACTTAAGCTCCACCTTAATGCTTAAGTACCACAGAGACAACAGTTACAGAAATATATTTAAGTCTGAAAGAAATCAGCTCAGATTCAAAGGAGATACTTCAAATCCTCTGATGGTTCCATAACTGTTACACTGACTGTAAGGTTTCTGTTCAATACATTTAGCAAACATATTATACAAAATTTGTCAAATTTGTCTCTAACATCCATCTTTCTCATTCTCTCTTCTTTTTTTTCTCCATCCGATCCAACAACAAATGTATGCAAATTAAAATAAAGCTTAGCCTCAAATACAAAGGGCGTTTAAACACATACACACCTCTTGTGTTTGAAGATTCTTAATCTCATATTGTAACAGTAAAACATCTCCAACATAAGAGGTCTTCAGCCCTCATCTGTTAGCTCAACTGTGGAACAGGACAATTTAAATAAATAATAAAAAAAGTATAAAATTTTAAAGCAGCAGTTAAGCTTGTGAAGCTGTGAAATGAAATGTGTGTGGTGTTCACCAAGGCTCTATACTGGGAATTTACCTGTTCCATTTATGCATCAACTATAATATTAATATGATTATTTGGATATTTACATAAATAAAAAAAAAACAATGTTGAACTGGGCTTCACACCAGGGCAGGAAAAACACACTGGGAC
>NW_023418311.1:3969-7762 GCF_002922805.2 Oryzias melastigma | reverse complement strand
TGTCACTAACATTTGGAGGGACCAAGAGGATTTGTGTTCACGACATGCACACAATCAATAAATACAGACCTTTATCTGATGTTAAGACAATCCCATCATTCAATTTAACAAAAGCTAAGACTAAAAAGCAGCCTTATTTTTGTAGTCAACTACAATTCAGAATATTCCAGTTTCATTTGAACACATGTACTTTTATCACCATAATCTCAGTAGAAGGCAGATATTCTTTTTTGGCCAGCTCATAAATTATCATTACCAATTAGCTAGTGCTGGTTAATCAAATGGTTTTCTGTGATTAATTTCAATGGTGACTGCAGAATTCAATGATAAATAATAATCAATTTAATTGCAATTTCTTTTTATTATAAAGACATTTGCAAAAAAAAAAGAAATGACTTTAAACTTGAAATAAATATCAATATTAAATCAGTAGTGTGTTAACTGTAACTCTACAAATATTTAAAGTAAACTATCTTACAAATAGCTTAAATAGAGGCCAAATGCCTCAGGAGAAAAGGTACACAGAGCCTTTTTTTTATTATCCATCATAGGACACACCCCGAGGAATGATCAACCTTACCAGGGTCGCCCTTGGACGCTCAATGGATTCAAGGTTTACTACTGATGATGTGTCCTCTAAATGGGTGCCAACATAGACTAATGTAGAGCACGTGTGTCAAAGTCAAGGCCCGGGGGCCGGATCCCGCCCTCCAGATCATTTTATTTTATTGTTATTAATGGCCCGATGTTATTTAGCACTTATTTTTAACTTGTACAATTTTGACAAAATGTTTTTATGGAGAGTAAAATATTGAAAGTTATTTAAGGTTTAAGTTGATTTCTTCTGGAATAATATTCCTGTCTGTTTATTAGTATTCATAATGATATTAAAAAGTTACTGTTTTAAACAATTCCTATTTTGGAATTTACTAAGATTTTTTAGGTTATTTTGGAGTTTAGCTAATATTTCAGCTACATGCTAGCTGTTTTGGCTAAATTAGGCTTTTTTTCAGTTTTTTAGGCTAATTTTGCATTTAACTAATATTTGAGCTTGCCATCAGCTATTAGCTTCAGCAATTTCAGCTACTAGCTTAAGCGATTTCAGCTATTAGCTTCAGTGATTTCAGTCAACAAATTTTTAGGCTGTTTTGGGGTTTAGCTAATATTTCAGCTACATGTTAGCTGTTTTGGCTAACCTAAGTTTTTTTGTTTGTTTGTTTGTTTAGCTTTTTTAGGCTAATTTGGCATTTAGCTAATATTTTAGCTGACAATCAGCTTCAGCGGTTTCAGCTATCTATTTCAGCATCTTCACGCTAGCATTATTACAGGTAATGCTACATATCTAGTTCATAATTATCTTAAAAAGTTACGGTTTTAAAGTTTTAAACATGTAGCTTTAGTTCAATAAATGTTTATCCTGTTCGGCCCACGACCAAAGGTGTGTTTTAGATTTTGTACGATTGAGTTTGACTCCCCTGATTTTGTAGATGCAGTCTGAGTCACATTGCAATTTTACCCTAACCAGGTCAAAGGTAAGGCCATTTTGGGCTCTGTCTGGATTAATGTTGTTTATTGTCAACGCCGATTTTTTTTTTTTTTTTTTTTTTTTAAATGACTAATTTAACTAGGTACTCCAGCAGTTTGACCTTTAACACCGGAGATCTCTCTGTCAAAATCTACTATGCATGTTGACATATCAAAACTCCTTCTGCAGTCATCAGGTCATCTACATAGGAAACCTTACTTGTGCTGGTTTGCAACACTTTAAAATAGATTTTCACTTATATGCAACACATCATTAATATAAAATACTGCGCTCCGGTGCAAACTCTCTATTCTCCGGGACAGAATAAGCTGATTTCTGTTGATCGCATTAAGGGCTGAAAATTTGAACAGTTTTGTTGGTATTAATTTTGAAAGGAATAAAACGATTACCGCTCTTCACCACATTTTAAGCGCATCTTACACATGTAACAATGTATTCACATTAAAAAAAATTTAATAAAAGATGCTACAATTCTGAAAACGTGTGGAACTTCCGCTTCTAGCTAGAGATGTCTGGGTGTCATATTGTCTGTAGTCAGGTCCCTCTTTCTGAAACGGCAAATTTGAAATATTTGTTTTCTAGCCCTACCAGTAGGTTTTTTCTACTTTAGTAACTTCCTCTCCTGATTTCTCTATTATCACAATACAAGATGGACTTTTCCTGCTCCTAATTCATAATGATTTGAATAAATAAATACTCAGAAAATTTTGTTTTAGACTTAATTTTCTTTTTATATATCCTCCATCATGAGAAAAATCCCACAAGAAAATGTCAAAAACATCATTTTAATTTAACATCCACAAAGCTAGTGGGAGTTGAGGTTTTTTGTTAGTACCCAGAAAAGATGTCCTGCTCCTCTGGATCCGCTCTGAACTAACCATGCTGCTTCTTTACTCCAGGTAATGCAGGTGGTGAGGGAGCAGATCATGCGAGCGCTCTCTCTCAAGCCTAATTCTCTGGATCAGTTCAAGAGTCGCCTGCAGAACCTGAGCTACACAGAAATCTTGAAAATCCGCCAGTCTGAGAGGATGAATCAGGAAGACTTCCAGTCTCGGCCCATTTTGTGAGTTAAAAATACTCTTATTACGTATTTTTGTTAATACTCTTTTTAAAATTCTATTCATCTTGAATATATTAAAGAGAATCCATTATAATATATCATTGAAGTGGAATGTATGTTACAAAAACACACAATTAATTATAATAATACATTTAAAAAATACTGGAAACTTATTTACTATGAATTTTTAATTATTAGCTTTGAATATATATATTTTTTAATATTGAATAAAATAGTTTTTACAATTAAAATTGACACACCAATACAAAAGTACACCAAGGATCAATGATGATATTAAATAAAAAATTGGGGAGGGCCAAAGGCTTATTGCTGTCCCCCTGTAGCTCCGCCCCTGTGCCACCGTAACTATCACTGGATGTCGATTATCGGGTTTAAATTCCAACCCTGTTGTAAATTCACTCTTAAAAACAAAAAGTCTAAATTGATATCTATATTTTTTTCAGTGGTGGAATTTTTTTTAATTCTTTATTTTCCAGAAAGTGGTATGCAGTTAGAAGTTTCACTCCTAGAACAAATTACATGCATGATCTACTCTCTTTAAATTTTTTTTATTTATTTTCTTTATTTAGAAATTTTTATTTATTTATTTTTTTCTACTTTCAGTATGTCCTCAAATTTCGATTATTTTTTTTAATTTACATTGTGTAATTTCAAGTTTAAAACTTATTTTTTTCAAATTGACATGTTTTTTTTTACAGTCTATTTTTATAATTTACAACCTGATTTTTAATTCACTTTAAGATGATCCTTATTTAACCCTGTAGTAGCACTTGTCAGGCATTGGGATAAATAATGAATCCCAACCACATCCTTCTGAATAATATCACACATAAAAAGCTGGATAAAAGCAGTCTCTGATCTGCTTCCAAGATCATAAATCTCTTATTTTTGAGCATGAACATTTTTTTAAAAGGCACGACCACATACTGCTTAATCATGGAATCCCTTTTTTAGTCTGCGTTCTCCCATAACCCCGTGGGGTGCTGGATCCGGTTTATGATCTATTGTTGGGTTTGGTGAACAGGATTTCTCTCTGACCCGCTCCGGGTGTCTGATATTCTTCAGGGAGCTGAGAGAGAAGATCCAGCCGGAGATCATGGAGCTGATCAAACAGCAGAGGCTCAACAGGTTGTGTGAGGGAACCTGCTTCAGGAAAATCAGCAGTC
>NW_023418311.1:0-3922 GCF_002922805.2 Oryzias melastigma | reverse complement strand
GCATGGAGGGGCGGCTTTATGCGGTCGATCATTTCTAGTTCCTTTTGATTATTCCACGAGGATTCATTATTTTTTTGTTTATTTTACTTATTAAAAAAAGTTTTTATGAGCTTGAACTTTTGGACAATTGAGCATTTAGTCATGACTTAAAGACCTCCTTTGATCATCCTTTGATCTATGTTCAAAGCCAAAATCAGAAACTCTGTCATTTTCCTAAAACGTACTCGTGCCCGACGGCAGTGGTTCATTTGTAATTCACCTCTCAATTGTGGGTGGGACTGTTGACATTGAGTAAGCCCGCCCCCACTTCCCATCATCCATTTGTTTACACACTCTCCTGCTAGCTTACCCCCAAACTAAGGCCCGATCCGAATACTCCCTGTTGAAACTGTTTTTGACTGAAGAAATACCGTATGATCAATTATAAATCTGTTTTGGACATGGTTGTGATTTGGTGTCAGTCCAATGGAAAAAAAGAAAATGTTCTCTGTGAATAATGACATTTAACCGACATGAATGCAACTAAAAATGTGGGACTTTTTTCCCTCTTTTGATTTACAGAAAAAGGAAACATGGTGTGGTGCAAAGATCCGATACAAATATGAGGACTTTTATGTGATTTATTTTAAATTCTTACATAGTAATTAGATCTTGCCTGCTTTGACACACACCAGCTGTAACCGTATTTTCTTTATTCTTTAATTCAATTTTCCTCCACATTCCTCTGCTGTCTCCGTCTTATCTGCCCTCTTTCTTGTGTTCTTCCCTTTGGGTTTTCGTCTTTCTTCCACCCCTTTAACTCAGTTCTTTTTAGCTGCTGAATATTTTCCCTCATTTCCTTATTTTTTAAATGGGAAGCACATCAAAACTTACTCTTGCAGATAAGGTTGAATCTAGCTTTAAAAGAAGTCAAACAGCAATAATTTCAGCCCTATAGTTGGGCTCAATTAACTCTTTGTAATTATTGTACCATTTATATGCAATTTATTAAAGATTTGTGCATCATTCACTTAATTTTGGTGTGATATGTGTTCCGTATACGCAATTTCAAAGTTGTGGACATATGTAGAACGGTTGTGGAAAGCCATCTCACAAAAATCTTCCACAATTTCATTAGATTTACTTTATTAGTGGGTATAAACTACGTAAAATATGCATAAACTGCGTAATTCTCAACCGGCCAAAAAATTTTGAACAGCTCAAAATTTCCATAAAGACCTGTCTTAAGTTGTATGTAGCTGCAGTGTGACGACATGGTCTTACATCATGACATCTTTGGTTTTGATTTATTTTTGGTGTAAATGTGGATTTTTTTTTTTTTTTTTGCATAAATCTTATTAATAATTTATTTTGAATATATTTTTTTATGTTTTTTTGTCCTAATTTGTAATAAAAAAGATGAGGTTGAAAGGATTTTAAAACACTCCAGTCACAAGGTACAGTATATTTCTATACCTAGCTGCACCCTATGGAGTGGTTCCAATCCACCCCCGTCCAGCACCAACTGTTTATCTGGACCCAACAGCCAAACTAGTCTTGTGTTGTGTCCGAATATCCTCACTACTCAATAATTAGTGCACTTTATAGGGTGTTTGCCATTTATTAAAAGTATTTAAATTTAAAATCCCTGTAAATTTCCTTATAGTCTCTAGTTGATGCCACCTAGATTGACAAATCCAGACTACAATGCATTGCATTTGTGATTTGTCATTTAAAAAAAAAAAGTATATATGTTTTTATTTTTATTCTTTTAGAAATCATCCAAGAACACAGTGAATTTGTAAATAGAATAAAATGTTCATACTTTTTTAGTTTTTACCACTGAGTATGTATAATTATTATTATTTTTCTTTGGGTAAGAGATCAGCCATTCCTTTCAATGCAAAACATGTAGACATTTAAAGTACCCTAGCTACATTGATGCTGATTAATTCATTAAATAACATTTTGGATTGAAGCAGGTCTTGAAATAAGAGTAAATGGAGCCAGAAAAGTTCATCGGGTGACCACTAGGGAGTGGTTATTCAAGCAAAGGAGCCCTCGTTCACTTCAATGCACAAAAATTTTTGCTTTTACAGTTTTTGAATAGCTGTTGTGGCCCGTCTGTGAATTAACATCCATCCATCCATGTACTAGATATTTTGTGGTGTCACAGTGTTGCTGGAGCCTATCCCAGCTACTGTTGGGTGAAGGCAGGGTACACCAGTCTGTCACAAGGCCACATGCAAAGATGAATTAGAGCCATCAATTAACCTATGAAACATGTTTTTGGACCATAGTGCCCAGAGAAAACCCCCGCATGCACGAGGAGAACACTTTCACTTCCGGCTGAATTCCCTTTCTTGATGATGACTAATTCAAATCTGTGTCCATTTGACATTTTTTTAAGCTGCTGCTCGTTTCATAACTCATCTAAATTTGTCTTTCACTTTATGCTGTATTTATTTTGTTCTTGCTTTTTTTTTCTCTCTAGATAAGTTCTGGTACTGCCGTCTGTCCCCGAATCATAAAGTCCTGCACTACGGGGATCTGGAGGAGAGTCCTCAGGGAGAGGTGCCCCACGACTCTTTACAGGACAAATGTGAGTGACCCACTTAAAATCCTTGCATGTATATTTAAAAGATTTCAAAATGACATGAGAAAGACCGCATGGTCGTTTATATCAAAATAAACCTACTGGGTCTCAGTCCAAATGGTATTTTCGAGTGTCGATGTAATCAATTTATTTAATTTTAAAACGCTTTGATAACGGCATAGACAGATTCCATTAACAACTTGCAAATCTCAGACAGATCTGTCTGATTGGATCATAAGAATATTTATCAATTAAGTTGATTAATCGTTAAACCTCTAATCTTTGGTGAACAAGAGCAAATTAAAAATATCAGCCACAGGATGAAGAATTGCCTGAGATTGAGAACCAGATAGGCAAGTTAAAGGAGCTCAAGAATGAATCTAAACCAATCAGATGTGTGAGAGAGAGGCACCTTGGCCAGATCCACAATCATACCTCTATTAGCCAATCACCTATTAGCCTAACATGATAGTAACCTATAGTAGTAATCAACATACCAACAGCCATATTTTCCTCCATTGACACCCATCTTCCTTTTTTCTCCACTTACTGCTAATTCTTTTCATTGTTTATGAGTCATAAATATGACACATTGATATGCTAAGTTGAGTGGTTTGTTTATTCTTATGTATAGGCGTAAACTCATTTAGCGCTTTATGTTCTTAGTCATTTATAGTCACAGTTCTCTTCACATGTCCACAGATTTGGAACCTATAATCATCAGGAGCAATGTAGAGCTCAGCGTCTTCTCGTAGGGTTCAGCGTCTTCTCGTAGGGTTCAGCGTNACCAGATAGGCAAGTTAAAGGAGCTCAAGAATGAATCTAAACCAACCAGATGTGTGAGAGAGAGGCACCCTGGCCAGATCCACAATTATACCTCTATTAGTCAATCACCTATTAGCCTAACATGATAGGAACCTATAGCAGTAATCAACGTACCAACAGCCATATTTTCATCCATTGACACCCATTGTCCTTTTTTCTTTACTCACTGCTAATTATTTTCATTGTTTATGAGTCATAAATATGACACATTGAATGCTAAGTTAAGTGGTTTGTTTATTCTTATGTATAGGCGTAAAAACTCATTTAGCGCTTGATTATGTTCTAAGTCATTTATAGTCACAGTTCTCTTCACATGTCCACAGATTTGGAACCTATAATCATCAGGAGCAATGTAGGGCTCAGCGTCTTCTCGTAGGAGTCAGCGTCTTCTCGTAGGGTTCAGTGTCTTCTCGTGGGGTTCAGCGTCTTCTCGTAGGGTTCAGCGTCTTCTCGTAGGGTTCAGTGTCTTCTCGTGGGGTTCAGTGTATTCTCGTACGGTTCAGTGTCTTCTCGTAGGGTTCA
>NW_023418310.1:0-6946 GCF_002922805.2 Oryzias melastigma | reverse complement strand
CCCCCCTCCACATGAAAAAAAAAGAGCGAGAGAGCAGCAGGATGCTGTGTGGTCGTTGGTGTTGATGGAGCAACGAAGATCTTCTGTGAGGATCAAACTCAGATCCAGATGATCTTCAGTTCGTCCGGCTGATCCTGTCCAGCCCCTGAAGAGAACCTAAAGGTTTAGTTTAGAGTTTGGGGGGGGGTTAAATCAATAATCTGTTGATCCTGAAGGCTTTGTCTGAAAGGAGAATTCTGAGATTTTCCAAGAATTCCGATGTTTTGTCCTCTGAATGGATTTGTTTTCCCGCCAGCGAGTTTGGACTTGCCCCCCCCGTCAGTTCTGTGGGGTTTTTCATTTTTCAGAAATGTCATAGTTTGAAGATTTAAGATCATCCTGCAGAGATTGTGTATGTTTAGGTGTGTGTGTGTGTGTATTCCTGTCTCTCCGCCCCCTCGCTGCGTTTGGGGGCGGGCTCACACTCCTTTGACGGAGGTGTGTCTCTCCAGGTCAGTGGGCGTCGGCTCATCCGGATGTTTGTCTGGAGAAGCAGCTGGAGCGCTTTGAGTGGCAGCTGAAGATTTTAAAGGAAGTGCTGTCGGCCAATGGCAGCTTAGAGAGGGCGGAGCTTCTGAGACAGCACACTGATGAGGAAGTGTGCGTTCTGGTCCTGAGCATCCTGGACAAGGTGAGTGGAGGAACACCTCCGGTTCGTCTCCGTCTCCTCGACTGATCCGGGATCTTGACTCCAACTGCAGGTGAAGACGGAGACGACGGCCGACCTGAACGTCCTGCACGAGCAGAAGAGCACCTGTGCTGCTGAGGAGCACGACAGGCGAGTCCGAGGTGAGTCCAAACGCAGCCAGGAGGTCCTCAGAGCGTCCTGAATCAGCAGAGATTCATGATCCGGATCAGATCTCAGGGTTCAGTTTGATACTTGTTACCAAATGACGACTAAAATCTATTCTAGTATTTACTTTTTTTTTTTATTAATTAAGAGTTTTGTTCAATTGTTGAGTTTCCATTAAGTCAATATTTGATCACAAATCCAGGACTGGAAGTCTAACGACAAAAAGTCTGAAACTTCTGTGATGAAAAAGAACAATAACTTATGAATTCTTCCTCAGTAGTTTGAGACACAAACGTTCTGGTTTGGTCTGACGGTGTAACATGCGGTTCTGGTTCTGTTCAGATCCATAAAACAGTTCGGTATAAAAACTGAGGTTTTTATTCGGCCAATGGATGTTTTTCTTTTGGATTTTTTTATTTTATTTTTGACGTTTTTTTGTTGTAAAGTTTAACTTAAACTGAAGGACGAAGGGGGCGTGGCTAAGTACAGAGATGCTCTATAACGTTCAGCTTGTTATTAAAGTGTTTTGAAGTATTCTTGCGCCCCCCAGTGGTAGAAAGTGAAAGTTGATCTGATCATCAGGATTTAGTCATTGACTCAGGATCTCAGCGTTTCAATACCAAAAAACTTTATTGCTCCAAATAAAAACATTTTGATGTGAAAGTTTCAGCGTTGAGGTCAGTCTGACTCCAGCGGATGGAAACGGCTTCACTTACTTTAGATTCCTGATGCTCCTGTTATCGGATCCATCCGAACCTCTTTAAGCTGCGTTTCTGCAGAAGTTCTGATGGGGGAACATCAGACCCGAATGATTCTGGTTCTGTTTCCTGCAGAGCTGCAGAACAAACACCAACAGGAGCAAAGCCAGCTGACGGAGACGTTCCAGGCAGCTGAACGTGTCCTGAAGGTAAACGTGATCTCAGACGTCTGAATCCTGAAGTCTACTCTGCTGATCGGAGCTCAGACCTCCTCTGACCCAGATGTTGACAAAAGGTGATTTTAGCAGAACAAACACACCTTGGCGGTTAAACTCAAAGTTCACAGGTGGAACAGGGACTTCAAAGTGGCTTAAATGAAGTCCAGGGAACAGCGGCGGCCAAAACACGCCACCGTCGGCTCGGACCCGGAGGTTGACCCTCAGCTCCTTCAGAGGAGAAAAGCTCCAGCTGGAGAGGATCTCCGTGTTCTGAAGCTCACCTGGTTGTGGTGTGACTGCAGGGTAAGGTGTTGGAGCTGGAGGCGGAGCTACAGGTTTACAACCGCCTGAAGGCGCGAGTGGAAGAGTCCACCTTCAAGAAGGACCTGCAGAGGAACATCCAGGTGAGGGAGCTTCTCTTGGACCTGGAACCTTCAGTGAGTGAGGAGGTCTCAGCGTTTCTCCTCTGCTCTCCAGGAGCGCGGCAGCCCAGGTGCATTCTGGGAGTCTGAGCAGGAGTCGCTGCTGTTTGTGATCGAGATGAAGAGCGAGCGCGTGCAGGAGCAGAACAGGAAGCTGCAGCAGATGAACCAGCTGGTACGGTTCTGTTCTCCCAGCTGTGCTCCTAATACGCTCGTCCTGACGTCTGCCTCCTGCTTTCCAGACGGAGAAGAACCAGACTCTGGAGGACCAGCTGGTCCACGTCCTGCAGCAGAACGAGGACCTGACGGAGCGGGTCGACAACTGCCAGAGCCTCATTCAGTACGTTCTGTCTTTGCTTTGGGGGTTTCTGGTTCTCCTGGTGGACAGGAAGTCCTGGCTTCATCTAGTTCTGGACTTGAGTTTAGACGTTAGCCGCAGTCCTAGGCCACGCCTCCTCGGTGCTGCTCGGAGTGTACAACAGCGCCCCCAAGTGAGCTGCTGTTAGAACAGAACACGTGTGGACCAGAACAAAGTACTGTAGTTTCTGGAAGTACCTGAAGATTTCCATCAGGGAAACGTGGGACTAACGGACCTACATCGTCTGGCATGGCGAGGGTGTGATGGTGATGCGGGCTTGTTTTCACATCTATAAAGATGTCTTGTTTTTGTGTAGTTCTCCATCAAACCAAATGTTCACTTCTGTGGAGGACGATCCTCCTCCTCAGTGGAGTAACTCTAACTTTCTGCTCCGCAGGCAGCTGACCAGGGAGCAGCTGGACCTCAAGGGGGCGCTGGAGAGGCAGGTGGCAGTCAACCAGAAGCTTTCTCAGGAAAAGGAGCAGCTGATGTTCAAGCTGAGACACCGAGAGTCACGTCCCGGCATTCACCTGCCCGCCATGATGCAGGAGATCACCCCCCGATGACCCGGTTCTGACTGTGGCACGGACCAGGCCCGGCTGGCTGCTGAGCTGAAACATCTGGACTCTGGTCTGGAGCTGAGAAACGCACCTGGGTCTGGTCTTCTCGCTTCAGGACGTGTGGAGCTTTAGCTCCTGAAACTGTGAATGTTGATGCTGACGTCAGCGCCACAATCAAACCTCCCACCCAATTGAAGACCATGACAACTAACCGGCGTTGCCATGGCAACACAGCAACTCTAGCTCATGGATGAAGACAGGAAGAAGCAAATCCATTAGAAAAGTGACTCAGGATTAATGCAGACCCAGAGAAGCTCCTCGCTGGTCCGTAGAAGCTCCTTGCGGACCCGGAGAAGCTCCTCGCTGGTCTGTAGAAGCTCTTCATGGACCCGGATAAGCTCTTCATGGACCTGGAGAAGCTTTCCAGGTCCTGGAGAAGGTTTCCTGAAAAGGCAGCAGAACCAGACCTCAGTACGGTCCAGACCTCAGTATGGTCTAGACTTCAGAACAGTCCAGACATGCAGATGTTTCTGGTCTTCTTCCAAAGCTGAAGATGTTTGTTTACATCCTGCAAGCGTTGAAGCACTGCTTTTGTTTTGTGGCGTCCTTGTTTAGGTTGGTGGGTCAAACTGACCCCATCAGCCCGTCTGGTTCTCTGGCTCCATTTTCCGCTCCGGATTGGAACCAGCAACATCACTGCAGGTTCTGTTCATAGTCACCGGGTTGCTCATTAACAGGAAGTGACTGGTCCTTCTGGATTCAAGACGTCGTGCTGACAGCTTTCAGGACGGTTCTGGACGAGCGGGAAGGAAGTCCTGCTGTGACGTCATCAGGCTTTGTTTATTCAAATGTGTTTTAACAGAGTCGCTGACATGGTTTCCATGGAAACGGGTTATCATGGAGAGCCCCCGCCCAGGATGGAGCCCACATCACTGCAGTATTGATCAGTAGCTTCTGTTCGGTACGTTCTGGTGCTGAACGTTAACCCGTCACGGTCCGATTCTGCTGCTGCAAACGCTGGAAAGTATTTACGGTTTACTTCAGGACTGACGTGGTTTGACTGAAACCGCAGACTTGTGCCAAACGTTTTGAAGCCAAAGATCAGCTCTTCAGGTCCGGTGTTATGCACCTGCACTTTCTAGCAGAGCTGACTAGAACCAGAACCAGGATTCTGTTCCTTCCTTTACAGCTGACTGACTTCTCTGCCTGTTACAAATGTTTTTTATTTTTGACTGATCGACGTTTTTCACCATCGTGTAGAAACTTCCGTTTTTTTTGGCTTTACCAAATAAAAACTGTAAATATCTGCTTGTGTTTCAGGTGGATTTCTTTTGAGGTTTTTACTACAGGAGCAAAGAAATAAAAACAGTTGTTTTTGCTGAATTGGAGTGAAACAAGTTTCCTTTCAGCTCCTCCCTGCAGGGGGCGCCACGGTGAATCCCCTGATGGTCCCCTGCATGGACCTGGACTTGAGATCGTTCCATGGAACCGCTCCACAGCGCCCCATGTGGTTGCAGTGATTCCAGTGGGCGTGTCACAACAGCTGTAAACATACATGAACAAAAACGCAGAAGAAAATCCGACACTGATCAGCTGGGATCAAATCATTCCAGTTTGGACTGAGGCACTCGATGTGTAATACCAGGAGTGTCCAACAGATGGCAGGAGAGGACAGCTGCTGTCTCTTTGGTTCAGATCTTTAGGATCACTTCATTACAGCTCTGAGGGGGGTGGTCCACATGTTCTGTTCCTCTAATTTACCACAGAACCGAGTCGTAGCAGGTCTCTAAGGCTTCAGGTCGGACGTCCTGAGAGTCTGTGGTCAGTGTGGTCCTCACAGCGATACACAGACGTGTTTCTGTGTTTGTGTTCCAGAGCAGAAGGTCGATCTGAATCGGTCACATGACGATCACAAATCCTCACAGATCCTCACAGATCCTCACAGATCCTGGATCTGCAGGTCTTTCCAGCAGTTCATGGACTTCTCTGGATCCTGGGATCCGTTTGGGTTCATGTTCTGACTCTGTGACCTGAGCTGTGACTGAATCAGTTTGAAGGTAATGAGAACCCCAGGGTCACTTCAGACCCGGGAACACCTGAAGCCCAGAGTAGGAGGAGCCAGAGAGCTAAAGATGTTAGCAGTGAGCCTGTTTACATCCACATCTCTGATCTTTATCTGATCTTTATCTGATCTTTATCTGATCTATCCAGTCATTTGATTTTTTTGAGTCTGTTTTTCAGTTTGAGGTTGTTTGATAAAGTTGATTGTATCTGATGTGAACAGAAAGTTCTGCTGAGAAGAACCGGTGTGGAAACTGAAGCAGGAGGAAGTGGAATTGCGTATCCATGGCAACCGTTGTTCCTTCCATCCAAACAAACAGAGCTGCAGCAACAGGATGTTTGTTTCCTGGACATTTCAGCCGAGCGTTTCATCGTCACAAACACGTTTCTCCAAAATAGATCAGACATTTGACTCCAGGTTTTACGATGGTTTCCGTTCGCTGTGATGCGTCTGTTATTCCGTCATGAAGTAAACAAACGCAGTAAACAAACAACAACAACAGAGACAAAACAGAACTTTCCTCCTGCAGCGTTAGCGATGGCTAGCTCTCCTCAATGTGACTAATACTATCCAACCTCCTCCTCAGCCGTATAGATCCTCCAGTGCAGTGCCTTGATATGGTCAGAGAGGGTCACTCTGCTCTAGAATACAGTGATGAGAGAGGAGACCAACTCAGAGATGACAGTGATCAGGGACTGGAGGCAGAACCAGAACGTTCATCTACAGAACGTCTCTACAGTCAGTCGGAAAGAGAACTTAGGAACTATTTTAACATCAAAGACTCGTTTGTTATAAAAAGCTGTCTCTGTGAACATCCATCATCCATCCATCATCCATCCATCATCCATCCATCATCCATTATCCATCCATCATCCATCCATCCATCCATNCAACTAGAGCAGAGAGCAGCATTTAAGAACAGGAGGAATGAGGTCCAGGTCCAGAACTGCTGCAGGGCTCAGAAGGAAAACCGAGACAAAATCCTGAATGAACATGTCTGAATATGAGGCCTTAAGAGATCCATCATCCATCCATCATCCATCGATCCATCATCCATCCATCCATCCATCATCCGTCCATCATCCGTCCATCATCCGTCCATCATCCATCCATCATCCATCCATCATCCATCCATCATCCATCCATCACCCATCCATCATCTGTCCATCCATCATCCATCCATCATCCATCCATCACCCATCCATCACCCATCCATCATCCATCCATCCATCATCCATCATTCCTCCATCATCCATCCATCATCCATCCATCATCCATCCATCCCTCCATCCATTATCCATCCATCATCCATCATCCATCCATCATCCATCATCCATCCATCCATCATCCATCCATCATCCACCATCTTTTTGCTCTCCAACATTTTACTCAGTTGTACAGATTTGTTGTCTCTAATCAATCCCTCCTGGAGAGACTACGTCTCTCAGCTGGTCTGGAGCTGGAGGAAGTGGATGAGGTGATTCTGGGCATCTTTGCCCCACGACTCAGTCCTGGTTGAACGTGAGAGGACTGATGGATTAAAATCACAAAACACAGCCTAGAACAGGGGTGTCAGAGTCCAGGCCTCGAGGGCCGGCATCCAGCTGTTTTTTTTAAGAAATCTTGCCTTGTCTGCTGCTGACTACCTGGATCAGGTGTTATTATCTGATATGGAGGTTCAGTGGCACCGGGCCTCGAGGCCTGGAGTCTGACACCTGTAACTTAGAAAATAAGACCTGGCACAGCAGTGCATGATGGGTCCAGCTGCAGATTTATTTTCTTTAGAAATTTGCCTT
>NW_023418309.1:6275-7231 GCF_002922805.2 Oryzias melastigma | reverse complement strand
AGTAACAAACCAAGAGATATGCATACAATCCAGTGAATCTATGATTAATCTGTAATTGCGTTTCATATCTTATATCAGCATTCTATCCAAACATATAGCAGGTTCATTTTAGACCAAAAAAATGCATCTCAGATCAGTATGTCTCCCAAAAAACACCAAGGTGAATTGTACGAACTACAACCTATAGACATCGCAGAGGACACAGGTTTTCTCTCTTTATCTCTCTCACTCTCACACAGACACATAAAATTCCTCCTTATCATCCTTTAGTTTTGAAGTCTCTCTGTCTTAATGAAAATGTATTGTTTGTTTTATATTAATATCGATACCTACACTGTAAATCCCATTTCAACATTTTAGTTGTTCTAATGTTTTATTGCAATTCAACTGAACAAGCTCGTGGTCATGTTGTTCGTATAAATTAAAAAATTAAGTTAAACACTTCTCAACTAAACAAAAATTCTCAAAATGAAATGTTGTGTTCAGTTGATTTAACAATTTGAGTTCAATCATCTTTTGGCCCTTCCAACATGTAACCACCAGATGGCGGTAAGAGTGCAAGTGTTCGCTTTTTTTTTTCAGAAGTAGTAGAAGAAGAAGCTACAGTTGGGGTTGCAGAGAGCAGATGGAGTTTGAACTTCGCGGCTTTTTCAAATTTACGTTGATGGGTCGTTATTTAGCTGAAGAGGTGGCACTTTTTTGACAAAATAAAGGATATTTTGGACGAAGAGAAGACAAGCCACCACATCTTGGTAAGTTTTGATGTTCTGTTTTCTTGTCATATTAAAAAAAAACGTAGCAACCTAACACAGCTCTATCGAATTAGAGAAGAAAAATAAGAAATGTTTGAGAATTCTGATATAACTTTTACTTTAATTTTAACTTTGGATTATCTTTAAAACGAATACACA
The DNA here is from genome assembly GCF_002922805.2 of Oryzias melastigma. Taxonomy (NCBI): domain Eukaryota; kingdom Metazoa; phylum Chordata; class Actinopteri; order Beloniformes; family Adrianichthyidae; genus Oryzias; species Oryzias melastigma. The sequence goes on along the minus strand of NW_023418309.1, from coordinate 6,320 downwards.
AGGGCTCACTGAGCTTCACTCATGGGACGCGTTTGTGCCTGATCC
>NW_023418309.1:0-3335 GCF_002922805.2 Oryzias melastigma | reverse complement strand
TCTATCACACCTGACACTTTTCTCCAACCATTCCAACCTGCTGCAGTTCTTGTTTTAGGGCCCAGTGGTATTTTGTTTTTGGATGAAACACCTAATCATTAATTTTCTTCTTTTTTCTCTCTCTCTCTCAAAGCAACCCTCAACTCAAAGAAAGATGGAAATTGTTCTGCTGGGCCTTCCCCACTTAAGGAGGACCCCTCATGGCATTCCAAAACTGCTGAGGTAAGCTTAATTTGACCACATTGTTAACAATGCAGTTGTAATGATATGTTAAAGTTGGTTGTAAGATTATTAAAACTGGAAAAATTCACACATCAACACAGTCCAGTAAGTAATTGGTTAAATCTGGGTAATTTAAATGATCACATCCATAAATTTTAAACAAAACAAATTTTAGACCACACAAACAGAGGCAGCAACGCACCACTGCTCTTCCAGCAAAGCAGAAATTTGCTGTGCGACTGCAAAAGAAGAGACATTTGTTGTTTTATATTTCATCCCTACTGAAATTACCCTACCGTGTCAAATAATCAAAGAGTTCAACTTTGAGCCCTGCTTGTGACTTACAGCAGTGCAACATAAAAACTGGAACTGGAAGTCTTAAAACTAATAACTTTAGCGTTATTTTCTGACATAGCTCCCCTTTGCTTTTGCTCATAACCATGTCTGATCCCTGTGGGATAAAAAAGTAAAACAAGGATAAAAACTATTTGTGACCGTCAAAAAAACAGTCCTATTAAAAGCATTCCTATATTTACAATTACCACTTAAAATATCCTAAAAACTAGATGTAGCCTTGGGTGTAGTTAAAACATACGCAGCCATGTGCATTTTGGCTGCGCCTTTTACATGTGGCTAACATGAAGTTTTTGTGCTTGATCTTACTTAAAACACATGCAAATAATATCACGCAATATAGAACCTGTTATAATATCTCCTTCAATGAAAGGACAATATTTTCAACAGAACCTCCAATATTGAAGGATTATTCAAATTTGTATTTAGATTTGTCAACGATCAAAGACAGGAAATAAAAATATTGAACATTTTTCTGTTGAAATTGGTCAGGTTACTTTTTATTATTTAAGTCAAATTGTGTTAAGCAGCTTTCAGCTTTCTAAACCTGAACACTGAAGTAACTTTTCACATTTTCGGCCCTGTCGCCATTTTGTCTGATGTTACAGTGTTAAGGATATACTGAGTTTGTAGTCAATAGATTCTCTGCATGAATTCCAGTCAATAATGTATACTTTGTTTTGTCTTTTCTAGTCCCTTGATGAGGAGGCTTCAATCAATGGAGGACTGGAACTTGGCGTTGTACTAATTGAAGATGGAGAAGACATGGTGGAACATCAGTTGTTCTTGAAGAACAAATCATTTTGCATGATATGAAGGACTTTCCCCATGCCATTGCTCTGCTGATGGCTCTGCTGTCTGCAACCAACATGGACTATACCAAAGGCCTGAGCTACACTGAAGTCATTCAAAGATCTTCATGGACATTGGTGAGGGATGGTGCTCCTCATTAGTTCATGGTCTGAGAAATACAATATAGATTTNCGTTAGTTCATGGTCTGAGAAATACAATATAGATTTTGGTTTTGGCTTGATTATTTATGGTTTTGTCTACAGAACTTAATGAAAGTAACCTGTGAAGGAAGGAGCCTTTGCCCAACATATTATTTTTTCCCCTGAGAATAATGGGAGTAAGGTTGCAATGGATGCAAGAAAAGTCCTTCCTGAAATGATTTTTTGTTTGGAAAATAAAGGAACTGTGGTTAAAATTTATTGTTGTTTTTCTTCAAAGCCCACTTGTTTGGATTATCTATCATTTTCAATGAGTCATGGTGTCCGAATATTGTAGTACTAATTTAGGGCATTTTAAATAACTTGTTAAATAATCTTTAGGTCTAGTCAATTATAAATCTTAGTTCTTTTGACTAAAATTTGCAAGTCAGTTTGATTAAAACAAAATGCTTAAAACAACTCAAGTTTTTAAAAGATTTGATAAAGATACTTAAGTTAATAAAACAATCAAAAGAAGTTAACACAACTTAAAAATCTAAATCATATCAATACCCCACTACTTTGTTTAAACAAGATATTTTAAGTCTACACAACAAAANCAAGAAAAGTCCTTCCTGAAATGATTTTTTGTTTGGAAAATAAAGTAATTGTGGTTAAAATTTGTTGTTGTTTTTCTTCAAAGCCACTTGTTTGGATTAAATATCATTTTTAAATTTCAATGAGTCCTGGTGTCCAAATATTGTAGTACTAATTTAGTGCATTTTAAATAACTTTTTAAATCATCTTCTTTAGGTCTAGTCAATTAAAAATCTTAGTTATTTTGACTAAAATTTGCAAGTTAGTTTGATTAAAACAAAATGCTTAAAACAACTCAAGTTTTTAAAAGATTTGATAAAAATATTTAAGTTAATAGAACAACCAAAAGAAGTTAACACAACTTAAAAATCTAAATCAAATCAATACACCACTACTTTGTTTAAACAAGATATTTTAAGTCTACACAACACAAGTTTATGTTAACACAACAAATATTGTTTGTTTACTTAACTTAAAATTTTAAGGCAGCCCTTTAACTCATGTTTTTAAGTTGAAACATTACATTTGGTTTTACAGTGCAGGGACAGCTTTAAGGTGAAAAAGGAAGGAAGAGGAGGACAAAAGAGTCAAAGGAGAGAGAGGTTTGTCTGTTTTATTTACATTAAATTCCCTGGGACCCCCCACCGCCCCGATGTCGGTTCAAAAATACTCCTTTTTTTTTGTTAGAAAAGAATAATTTAACTGGCAATATCTTTTTTTTCCCTTTCTCTCTTTTTTTAAACCCTTAACACTGAAAAATTTATACCTTAAACATCAGAGATGCCTGTCTGGAGATCTACTATATTGACCAAAGAAATTAACATTATATAAACATTATATTAAATATATATATATATATATATATATATATAATCTAAATATATATGATATGGTTTTATGAAAATAAAACCTTACACTCATAGTGTTAGTAAAAAAAGATTTTTGCAATAAGCAACATTTTTTTTGCTTGTTTTATAAAATTAGAAAAAAAAGAGAGGACCGCACCGTTAGACAACAAAGACTATGACTAAATTACTACAAATGTTTTCTTATTCTACCATTTCATTCGATAGTAGGTTACACAACAAAGTAAGATAGTACAGCGGCAGCTAGAGATATTTTATTAAACCAAGTACACAATAGACACAAACCATATCATTATAATAATTATATAATGAAAAATTAAAAAACAATCTAATTTCTGAAATTCTCTCTTGACCCTACAGCTGTCA
>NW_023418308.1:5336-7200 GCF_002922805.2 Oryzias melastigma | reverse complement strand
ATGAATTTATTGTTGTCATATTAATACATTTCAATTCAATTAAAAAATTAAGCAAAATGTTAGGAAATGAATGAGAAAGTCTTGAAATTTCAAAATTTAAATTAGATTAGCAAAAAGCCTTTAAATATATTCATATTCATGTTTTCATCTTTTATAGAAATTAAAAAAATGGAGCTCAGCTAATATTTTAGCAAAATGCTAACGTTTTCGGCTAATGTGTTATCTACTGTTTTTTTTAAAGCTACTTAAAATTTTAGCTTCTATTTTAGCAACAGGCTAACGCTTTGACTAATTTAGTTTATTGAGGAATTCTAGGCTATTTTGGAGTTTAGCTAGTAGCCAATAAAAGCAATGTGCTAGTTTTTTCTTTCTTATTTTTTTATTTTTTGGCTAATTTGGCATCTACTGAGGTTTTTAATGCTAATTTGGAGTTTAGCTAGTATTTTAGCAACATGCTAACATTTTTTAGCTAATTTGCTATGTACTGAAATTTGTATTGCCTAATTTAGAGTTTAGCGTCTATATTAGCAACATGCTAACATTTTTAGCTAATTTGCTATCTACTGAGATTTTTATTGCCTAATTTAGAGTTTAGCGTCTATATTAGCAACATGCTAACATTTTTTTGTTAATTTTTTATCTGCTGAGATTTTTATGAGCTAACCTAGCTTTTGCATTTTTAGCAGCAGTTAAAGTAAATTGCATCCCCATCTTCAGCAAAAAGCTTCAGCAATACTTTCAGCATAAAGCATTCACACTAACATTATTGCAGGTTGTGCAACTTTTCTAGTTTATTTTTTAGGAATAATGCACGTGTTGTGGGATATTTACAGCCACATTAATTGATGTGTGACATCATTTTCAGCATCTGCTACACACATCATACTTAGAGATAACAGGTTGTAAAGTGTATCAGTGACACATCAGTCTGAATTTATGCTGCTCGATGTGGCAGAAATTCATCAAAGTCAGCAAACAGGAGACGACACAGACTGTTTTTCAAATTGCTAAGGATCTGTTCAATGAGCCGTGCGCACTGGGGACACATTTGCTCATTTTTCAAGGAACTGAGTTGTTTCTTTAACAGCTTCAGCACATGGGAGCAAACGGTTGGGGAAGTGCTACAGCGAAGACGACCAAATTAATAACGTTCAGTGTGTTTTTCACCATCAAGTCGCTAAATGGTTTACAGTTCTGTGGAATACTTTACAAAACAACAATGGAATAGAAGCAGGCTAGATTCTAATGCCATGCTCTACTTATTACTGCCACGCTTTAATAAAAACAGATGTCAAAGCAGCAGACATTTGCTGTGCTCCTTCTTTGATCAGTGTTATGGATAGTTTTAATTTGATGCCGTTTAATGTTCTTGTCCCCGTTACATTCAGGCTGTGTTTAAACAGCAAAATGAAATTCCTCTGGAATAAATCACTGCAGCTGCTCTAGTAGCTGCGATAACTCAAGCTGACAAACAGTGTTGTTTTCTGCCTCACGTTGGCCCGATATGGATGGATCAGCAGATCAGAGCTGCTATTTCTAAGAACAATTATCGAGAACATTTCCCCTTAAATGTCGCCTGTAATGTTGCTGCCGCCTTACAGTTCAGAAACTTGTTTCTGCACATTTTACTGGAGAGCTCGCACGGGGAGAGCCTTTTTTAAGCGTCCCTGCAGAAATGTTTCACAGGTTTTCTGAAGGTCTGTCGAAGCGGCTCCTTTTAGTCCTCGTAACTGACCATTCTCCAGCAGATTTGCTGCTTTGTAAAGCCACTTGACATTGGCCCGTGAACCATTCAGCCGGAGAAAAATACAACAGCTGCATAATGGATGAATGCGTGCTGCTTGTACACACACTGAGGTTTTAA
>NW_023418308.1:0-2206 GCF_002922805.2 Oryzias melastigma | reverse complement strand
CTGACATGGAAAAGTAAAGGTAAACATCAGAGGAGGAGACAGAACAACGGGGCGAGCGCGTCGACGTGTTTGGGCAGATGATCTGACAGCAGATGGAGACAACATTATGGCGTCCCAGTCCTCCATTAGAAAAGCTGTCAGCTGACGCCTCTCTGCATGTTGGGTTCGTCGACGGCTGCCATATAACGTCACCTTAGAAAAATGAAAGTCTCGTCTGCTCGCTCGCCGTCCTTTAATTAGCAGAGATGCAGCACCCTAACCCATCACTCTCTTCGCCTTCATCCACGGTCGCCATCATCTGCAACAACAGCACAAAACACAAGACTGCGTCTGGAATATCTCGGGTGGAGGTCGTGTTTGTAGATACATTTCAACCCAACTCTGTTGGCGGAAAGTTTATTTGGTTTTTGTCTTTATATTCCAGGTGTTTTTATTTGGCATCAGGTTTGTGGAAGTGCCTCCCTGTCGCGGTTAAAATACCAGTTTTTTCTGTTAAGTCGGGTAGAAAGAAGATCACATCCAGGCTCCTCTGTCTTTTTCCCCACAATCTAAACTGATTCTGTAAAAGGCTAATAGATGGCATCCGATTTGCATATAGATGATTGTGGAGTCTCTGGTGATCTATGACTCTCAATCTGATTTGGTGGTGATGGAACAGCAGGGGAGGAGCTGCTGTAGACTCAAGGAAATTGAGAAAAAGAAGAAGAGTACAGGACCAGTACTTTGGAAAACAGATCAGCTCTTTTTTTTAATCATAGCTCAGATTATTGGGCCTTTTTCTGCTTCTGAAGAAAAAGCCTCCCATTCTGCCAGGTGCTCCGGTCTGCTCAGGAATCGGGTTTTATGAACTCGGTCTGAAGACTCGATTCATGTATCAGCGAGCTTTGTTTAGCGCGGTGCAGCTGGGTTGTCAGCTTCTGTTTCTTTTGGTTTTATTTTTATCACAGTGTGTCACCGCTTCATATTTCATAGTGATCAAACGGCTCACATCACAAACACAACAGTGTGTGTGTTTGTGTAACACTTAAACAGATTACCTCCATTATCTTTCTGAGCCGAGTCTACTTTTTCAGTGCGGCTCTTTTAATGATATTTAAGCACATTCTGTTATTTTTATAATGCACAAATTCAACACATATTTTCTCATATCATATTAATAAAACTATGGTTGGGCACCGAAATTCGGTTACGAGTACGAACCGTCATGATTTACGCGGTTCTACCAAACTGAAAGAAGCTGCTGTGATCGGTGCTTAGTTTCAGTGAACGTCTATTTATCTCAGGACATGTTCTACTCTGTGGAGTACTTTGAAGTTCTAGACCAAATTGGGCCCCCCCCAAGGTTATCTTTTGGCCTGCCAAGTGTGTGTTTTACAACCGAGCGTGTTGTCGTTTGGACCAGCGCACTTTGAATTACTGTAATTTCTGAACGGTTTGCTCTATTTTAAAAATTCCAACAGTTTCTGAAAGTTGAGACATTGCACTTTCTTGCCAATATCTGCACATTATGGTAATTTCACCCAGGAACCCGTGCAAAGCTGCTTTGTTTACCGGTGAGACAGACAGAGCGGTGGAGAGATGCAGAGAGCGGAGCTGTCAAAAGGAGTTTTTGTAACGGCGCGAACAACAAGAACAATGTCTGAAAGACGCCCATCATGGGAAATATAACCTTCATGGAGGTTCAGACCAAAGGAGCAACACAAGGAGTCATTTTTGGCGAGAAAAGGTAACATTTGTGGTGTGTTTTTGTTCCTGAAGGAATCTAGCAGTTGTTAGCTAGTTTTTACTCTGAAACACAAACTGTGTGAGAGAAATGTCTTTCAAATGTAAATTAGCTCATTTTTTATTCATAAATTACAAGTTATCTTATAAAATAAGTATATATTTACGTTTGTTCAGGAAATAAATATCACAATTAATGAAAACTATTTTTCTTCAAGTTTTCTGTGAGAGGCTGTGAGCTGGAGCTGATGATGCTGGAAGACCAAATGTGATGATGCTGGAGACTGGTGAGGTTGTTATAGGGACCAAAGCTGGAGACCCTCAAGATGGAGACCCTCATCCACTGAGGTTCATCCCAGGTGTCCAAACACATCTACATGCAGGAAAACCATCAGCAGGTGATCATTTCCCACTGATGCTGCAGAATCTGTACCAAGAGCATCCCTGGAAGTTTAGGACTTGTGAGTGTCACTGTCAGCATCAC
>NW_023418307.1:4889-7203 GCF_002922805.2 Oryzias melastigma | reverse complement strand
CGGGCACATTGAAGCTCCACTGCATCTGCTGCTCATTAGGGAACCATCTGTGGTAGTTTGCTGAGAAGAGGACAGTGTCCGACACTCCGCGGGGCAGGTCCACTATTGCTATGGCAACCACTGGGAACATGAAAAAAGTTACATTAGCAAAGATGTAATCGTTATAACTGAAAATGCATCAACAGTTTTTGACTTTACACTTTTTGCACAATATGAAAAATAAAGGCTTACCGCAACTTTGGGATCTATATATATATTAGAGCTGTCAGGCAATTAAAATTTTTAATCGCGATTAATCGCATTGTCCTGAGTTAACTCGCGATTAATCGCAAATTACAATGTGGCCTTTTTTTAAGGGAAAAAAATGTGTGCTTCGTGGAATTTAGCAGTTCTACATTAATTATGAAAACAAGAATGGTAAAATATATAGTTTTTATCAAAAATACTTTATTTTGTAACATTGTATTAAGATAAACTTTCTTAACAATAAAAGGCTGTAACGTAAAATCCCTAACAAAAGCCCAAATGCAAGTGAAGGGCATTTTAAATTCTAAACTTCAATCAACGTTCAGTAAAATAAAATAAAAAACATCAAAAATAACATTTCCATAACACTTTCATGTTCATTTTTTGTCAGGACCAAATCTTTTCCTCCTCTGCTGAACTACAGTAATAAATGAAATAGAGATTTATCATTTCCAATTAACTTTTGTTTTTTAAAACATTAAAGACTGAGAAAAGCGGGATACTCTGTGGATAGTTTGACAGTCTGTTACTGCCGCCGCGTTCTCTGGCTGCAGCTCGATGCAGCGACGTGTCCAGCGGAGCTCACGCCATGAATATGCCGGCAGACAGACCGTTATGCTGGGGCTGGATCACGCTTAAACCTCCAGAACATTTAAAACGTCCCCCGGTGCGCTTGCTGTTCGGAACGTTGGGGGTCTGCAGCTCTCGGGACACGGCGCCGGACGCGAGCCGGTACCACCAGACGTGGTACTGGACGCGAACCGGAGCCGGGTTAGGGTGCAGGAGCTCTCCAGGTCCTAGCGCCGGCCGGGTTTAGCTACCAGCTCGGTGGGTGGAGACCCGCCCGTGATCTAGTGAGAGCAGCCGGTGAGTTAGAGGGCGGGACGCCCGCGCGGTATGGAAAGGCACGTATGAGAAAATCCGCGATTAATGCGTCAAAAAAATTGTCGGCGTCAAGCACGTGTCAGATTAACGCGTTTTTAACGCGACAAATCTGACAGCCCTAATATATATATATGTGTGTACACACACACACACGTTTTCTATGTTTTAGGTGAACTTTCGGCAAATCCGTTGAGTGATCTACAGAATGAATGGCATGCGCATTCCTTTTCTTCCTACATTTTAAAGTTAACCAATAAAACACAAGAACCTACTTACTTTTTGTCCCTGGGCCAACATTGACTTTAAAGTCAACCGGTTCCACCTTCACCTTTCCAGGTACCCGCAGCACCACACGGCCCTTATAACGAACCTGCACTGTGGTCACAGGACCTCCTTTACAAAAGGTACCAATTGATGTTGGCCCGGAGCGAAGAAGATATGTCACCACAGAGTAGGTATGGTCATCCGGACAGGTCTCTTCTTCAGGGATCTGTCGCATTCCCGGTTTTGGAAAGTCCAGCTGGAAAGTCTGAGATGGTTCGACTTTCAGGTCCCACGTAAAAGTTCGGTTAAAGTACGAAAAAATGTCCTTGGTCTGGACACTGTTGCCGGAGCAGACGGTTTCTGTGCAGTCTAGAGACAGGACAACAAACGGGAAAAAGAGAGTCAGGTTTATTAATATAAAATCCTTAATCATTTGATGATTCTAAAATTAAGCAATTGTTAAAAGTAAATTTATTATGATTACTTGGGCAATTCTTCATTCTTATTGTGCCTTTGAGCAAGATTTTTTGTCCCACCACATACTCAAAAACTCACAGAAATTTTCATGTACCTAGAACCCGGTGAAAATACATTTTTGACATGCGTGTCCCCTCCCCCACACAAGTACATCAATAAAAAGATGACATCTCAGTGGGAGAAACACAATGAATAGGACCAAAATCTTTTATGAGGCTTAAAAAAGCACATTTCTAAATCTTTGAATGAAAACAAAAGAGGCGTGTCGGAAATATCCGACAGTAGTTTTGATACTATTATAGGATGTCAACGAGACCTATGGGTGGGCGGCCATTTTGTTGTAAAGTGTGAAATTTGGCGATGTTCGCACATTACGAAAAAAAAAGTTTTGTTTGACCGATTGTCCCGAAATGATTGAATCTTGAAAATTGTTAAAAAAAAA
>NW_023418307.1:0-3966 GCF_002922805.2 Oryzias melastigma | reverse complement strand
TTTTTAAATCTCCATTCTTCTTAATGAAACTGGTTGTGTAACTGTAACCATCCTGGCAACTATCTCCTATATCGATCTCCTTAACTCCACCAACAGGAAAGCTCATGTTTAAAATGGTCCTGGCAGTGAGGCTGATGTCCCACAGTAGGGTTCTTTTAAAGTCCTTGAAGAAGTTTGGATCCACCTCTGCTGCAGCAGGAGTGCAGGAAGTTGGTGTGCAATCTGGATGGAAAAACATGGAAAAATGTCCAAGAGTTATCCAGCTTGAGACATTAAAAAAAAACTATTGAAAAGATTTGCAAAAACAGCATGGTTTAACAGATAAATTTAAACATAATTTGGTGACTAATGAACATTTTCCTGATTTGTGTATTTGTGCATTGTCCGGTGGAGTTTGCGTGCTGCTTTCACTCACCCATTTTCGTCTCCATGGTTACCCTGAACACATCCTGCGGTCTGAGGCATCTGAACTCCAGGGTGAACTTTTTGCCGCTGGTCAGCGTTTTCCCTGAATGGCTGCAATCAGCCTCTGAGCCGTCTACAGTGCACACGCTGCATTTGGGGCTCCCCGGGTCATTGCTCAGGACTACTGTTGAACTGGGACCAACGGTTATGTCCATTTTCGGTCCCTCTGTAAAGATTAGACAAAAAAATAGAGATCTGAAACATGAATTGGACTCAAAGACTTGTTTTTTTAGCTTAACAAAGCAGAAGTTTCTGACATCATTTGTGTTTAATGCAGAAACTGAGAAGACGATAGATGATATAAGCAGATAAAAAGATTTGCACCAAGTTTAAAAAGCCGCTTTTCTCCTTCTGAATCTACTGGAATTATCGTATTAACAATTAAAAATTAAAGTGTTAAGCAGCTTTAACTTGATTCTCTGGATGTTTGTTTCTCATGTCTGTGTTGCGGTTTTTCTCTCTTCTCTCAATAATTTTGACTTCCGTGATCACCACGTACTCACCCAGAGGTCCTGCTGAGGCCTGGAACAACACCGGGTCAACAACCGTCTCTGGTTTCACGTGAAGAGACACAAAAGCTCGGTCCACCAGCAGCAGTCGCGTCACGTCTCCAGCTCGACAGTACCGGGTCGGGTCTTTGTCGTCGGTTTTGAATGCTGCCACAGAATACTGCAGACCGTCGGAGCACGGCTGCGTCGTCGCCATGAGCCCATCTCCCAGGATGTCCAGCATCACGACGGTCTGCTCGGGGGCCGTCACCTCCCAGGTGAAGGTTCGGGGGAACTTTGACAGGATGGACGGCTGCACTTCTATGGTCTGAGGCTGGCAGGAGTTCTCAGTGCAATCTGAGGTTTAATGTAGAGAAGAGAAAAAGTAAAGAAGTGTAATCTTAGTGCTTATGAGCCGGTCAGCAAAAAGAGTATAAAGGTAAGCCGTTAAATATGTTCCTGCAGACATTTTTAAGAATAAAAATTCCCATTATCATTTTAGGTGAGGGCAAAAACTGCCGCAATAACAAACACAAAGCAGTTCTGAACTGAAAAACTGGTTGGATTCTCCTTAGGTTGTGTAAAACGATGACACGAGTCCTGATACTACCAGCAGCAAGACCAGTAGATTATTTTGTTTGTTTGGCTTGGTCTACGTCATGTGTCAAACTCGAGGCCCGGGGGCCGAATGCGGCCCTCCAGATCATTTTATTTTATTGTTATTAATGGCCCGATGTTATCTTGTGCTCATTTCTAACTTGTATAATTTAGACTAAATATGATTTTATGAAGAGTAAAATATTGAAAGTTACTTAAGGTTTAAGTAAATTTAGTCTGGAATAATATTCCTGCCTTTTTATTATTCATAATTATTAAAAAAAGTTACGGTTTTAAGAATTGGGATCATGCTAGCTTTTTGGACTATTTTGGCATTTACTAAGATTTTTTTAGGCTATTTTGGAGTTTAGTCAATATTTCAGCTACATGCTAGCTATATTGGCTAATTTAAGTTTTTTTTTTAAGTTTTTAATCTGTTTTGGAGTTAGGCTATTTTTTACACACTAGCTGTTTTGGCTATTTTAGGCTTTTCTCTGTTTTTTTAGGATATTTTGAAGTTTGGCTATTTTTTTCAGCTACATGCTAGCTGTTTTGGCTAACTTGGGTTTTATTTTTTTTTGCTTTTTAGGCTAATTTGTCATTTAGCTAATATTTTATCTGGCTATCAGCTTCAACATTTTCAGCTATCAGCACCAGAGTCTTCCACGGCCAAATTTAACTTACAGCATTTATACTACCATTATCTCAGGTAATGCTATATATCTAGTTGATAATTATGTAAAAAAAATAAGGTTGTAGAGTTTTATAAATGTAGTTTTAGTGTGTTCAATAAATGTTTATCCTGTTCGTCCCCCGACCTAAGGTGTGTTTTGGATTTTGGCCCCTTGTGGGATTGAGTTTGACACTCTGATCTACTTTCACACTGGACTTTTGAGAGTTAACTATATAGTTAGCAAATTAGATGTTCCAAAAAAATAGTCATAGACCAGAACCAGGAGAAGAAAAAAATCTGTCTAAATGATGCTGGACGTCTAAAAAATTATCAAATAAAAAAAAATAAAAAATAAAAAAAAAACATCACCTCCAGATTAACTTTTTCATTTTTTGTACTAATATGTTTTTAAAATTGCCAAATTGCTTGTTCTTTTTCCCAAATGCTCAGCACTGATGTCCTGTTTGGGTTTTTGTCTTGTTTTTGGGTCACTGGAGAGTCCATTTGCGTCCACACTGAAGTGAACCGCACCAGGATTCACATACGAGGAAACNCCCCCCCCCCACACATTCTAAAAAACATTTCAGATTAACCCAAAGAATAAATGCAAATTATATCAAATGTTTGTTATCAAATGGTTTATTTTAAGATTGATTTGAACAAGATTAAATTATAATCCTTCCTACTTTGCAAATGTTTTTCATGTTTGAATTTAGAAACATTGTTATTTTTACTGTTGTTTTTAAGGAAAACGTTGTGATTCTTTTGTTGATTTAAAATGATGACTCACAGAAGCTCACAAGTTATGCATCTTCATAGGTTTCTACTTTACTTTATTTCCTTTTATTTTGAAATTATTGAAATCTCCATCTTCTCACAACCCATTTTTTATACATAAAGATGCATTTCATTTTTAAATTTCCGTCAAGCTGTCATCAGCACAAAATGCACGGGACAATGAACAACCATGTATTAAATGAGGTGTAAAAACAAATATATTTGAACATGATTGGTCACCTGACAGCAGAGTTTTGATACAAACAGTGAAACTTCTGTTTTGTGGAAAGAATCTGACATTTAAACTTCAGTACTTACTCCATATCTTATCATTTCTTAGGGAAAAAGTGCAGAGATTGTTTGTTGCTTCTGTAGAAATCTGTTTCACGCGTCATAAAAAATCCAAATGAACAGGACGTGACTTGTTCTGACTAATCAGGTCACTTGGCCTGAGTAATTTGAAACTGTTATGGAAATGTCACCTTAATTTGAGACAAAAAGTTCACCCGTGTGAAGGTGTTAATCACCGTGTTAATTGCTTTGGTCACTGAATTTTTTTTCCACATTTAAAAGCTTGTTTTTTGTGAATTCCAGACCGGAACAAAAAATAATTTGGTCGTAATTAAAGCTGTTTATCAGTGTGTTTTAATTAAAAAATCCAAATTCCAGTCATTTAACCTACAATATTTCAGTGAAACTACAAGAAAAAAAGTGTATTTGGCACTCTTTTAAACTTTTTAAAAAATTAAACAAGAATTTAGTTTCAAATAAGATTTTGGCCCAAGACCTTTTATGCTTTTACTCTAAATTTACTGTTGGCCTGTAAATCGAGACTGTAAAGATTCTGATTGATGGAGCAACTTCATTTTCATGAACTAAACTCAGATTAAAGCTGGATTTATCTCAAACATACTTTGTTAATTTAAAAAAACTCTTAAGTTGCTAGTGGTTTACTGTAAAAACATT
>NW_023418306.1:0-7209 GCF_002922805.2 Oryzias melastigma | reverse complement strand
TTAATTTCTCATAACGCACACTTCGTCGGGTATTATCCCTTACTTATTATCATTAGATTTTATTACCTCTCTGTGTTTTGATTTGATTTTATGCTCTTTTTCTGGAAAAAGTCCTATAGAAATAGGTATTCTATTCTATTCTATTCTATTCTATTCTATTCTATTCTATTCTACAAAAGTAATGATTTATTTTCTAATTCCTGTATTTGTTATGAAATGTATAAGAAAATTGCCTTCTAAAACAAGAAAACTTTGGAGTAACTCTCAATCAATGACGGGTAAAAACACAAAGTTCAAGGTTCAAGGATGTCATTATTCTGCTGAAACAACATCCCAGTTTTATCAAGAATAACTTGAACTTTATCACTTTTTTACTTTGTTATTGTCCAACAGTCCTTTTGCTTATGAAGTAAAATACAATAAAATACCCCAAAAAGCCATAAATGTAAGCTTAAAATGACCTGGATTCCAGAAATTCTGCAAGGGCTGATAGGTTTCATGGGAATCGGGTTCCATGGGGTCAAAGCTCAGCCTGGCAGCTGCAGAGCTGAATGCATTCAGCAGCCTGATCTTCACCACGACCAGCAGGGCCTGCACCATTGATACATATTACTAGATTGGCCCTTGCCTATTAGCTGCTATAGACAGAGACGTTTGTGTGCAGGCACCATCGTTATGCATTGAGTCATGGCAGCAGAGCGCTGCTGTATCAATGGAGGACAGACAGACACCAACCACAAAAATCAGACTAGCTCCCTCATTTCATAACCAATTTAAAAAAAAGTCTCAAATTGAAGCTTGGCAAATAATTGATCTTGTGACATATTTAAATGTTTTATTATCTATAAAGATTAATCTGTAAATAGTGCAGCAATTGCTGCTTCAACTGCTACAGGGAAGGCATTGCTGTTACATTAACAGCTTCTAAATATCCATGATTTTTGATTTTGCCTCTGTTCTAAAAAATATATTAAACTGATTTTTTGAATACTTCTCACTGAAGCCCAGAAAGGAGGGAGATTGATGAAGTTCAATGGCAGCAAAGACTGACAAAGTTTAGTAACAAAGTCCTTTCCCTATTTAAAACACCTCAAAGTGCTAAACAAAAAAAACACCCTTTACATGTTTTCAAATTAAACTATTGTTGGATTACTTTAATGGTAAATACATCTCAAATGCATTCAAAATTTACCTTCAAATAGACAATTCCATTGTACTTTGAGAATAAGGCTCCAGCTGGCATCTTTAGCTGATACAAAAACATTTTTAAACTTCAGAACATGGATGACAACACCAAATATGCCTGGAAACTGTTAAGATTCAAAACACAATGATAACAGCAGTAAATGTTGTGGGAGGTTTAATTTTTGGTCCACAGCTCCTTCACTAACATCTGCTCTCTGCAGTGTTTATGTCACTGAGTAGAAAGTTAGCGTTAGCGCTGCATTTCAGCTGGGCTTTCTCCGGTTTGTGCGACTAAGAAAGAAGAAAATTATGAGCGAACTCACATTCACTTAAAAAATAAGTAAAGTTCGACCAACAACAAGATTTAGCCTCACAGGCTCTAAAGTAGCTAGCTACGTGCTTTGCTAGCACAGCAAGGTGCATCTTGGCCGAACATATTACGTCTTGCTAACATGAATTTACATCAGTTTTTGTGCTGGTTGCATGTAAATGCGTGTGAATAACATCCACTATGTTTTAAAACATGAAACATTAATAAAAATACACATCAAAGAACCAAACTAGCACGCTACTTGCGAGTTGCCATCACCCACTTTAGCACAAACTTCACGGTTCCCATCCTGATTTATCTCTATTAAAATGCGATTCCTGTCCTGCGATGAATCCTCTGGGTCAGATTATTTTGTTGTCAAGGTTTTTGAATTCCAAAACATTGCGTCCCCTTTTGTGGTTCTTTTTGTACTCATTCGGACCTCCTCTGTTCTTCACTCAGGGAGACTCAATGCATAGTAATGCTGCATGTCTGTCACGCCGTCTGTCACGTGATTTCCAATCCAGTAAATATCATTCTGAAGTCAATTCTTCGCTTCACTTGGATGCTAGATCTCTTCTGTTAATGCTGGACCATGACCGGGTCTTTCCCGCTGACCTGAGACACAGTGACCTAACCGCCAGCCTCAACACGCTCGAGTGTGTTTTCGGTCTCCACACGTGCGATTCTAAAGCCCCTCCCTTGTGGGCTCACAGGAAAACTAAAAGCTGTTTTCCACACCTAAAGGCTGTAAAAAATCCAGTAATGTCCAGACACTCAGATTTCAGAACTGTTTTGGAGACTTAAATGTTACCCTTGTAACGCACTATAAAAAGCAGATATTTGTCTACTTTCTACTTACATAACCTTTTACTCTTAAAGATTATAAAAACATGAAACACTTGTTTTTGACAACTTTTCCCTCATTTTTTTTCTTTGCAAATTTTTCCTCTTACCAAGTGAAACTTTATTTCTTCAAACAAACTTTTTTATTTATGAAATGTTAAGTTATTATGTCATTTTCACACCTTTTTGATTGATCATTTTCCCTGTTTTAAAACTTAAGTAACAACACACAAAGCAGTAAATTCATGTCCTCTTCAGGAGTTTCCAGCTGGACTCACTTTCTCCCTCATGATGTGTTTTGGTCCAGAGCCAATCCAGCGTGTTTTTGTAGTTTCTAGCATGAAACCACATAATGGTACCTTCCAATGATTAAAAAACATGTGGTTTGTAGGCAAAGCCTGCTTTTTTTGGTTTGTTTTTTGTGGCATGGACCGTCCATCTCATGAACACGTCTCATCCAGATATTCAGAAACATTCATAAACAGCTGAGACTGTGTGGAGGCGCAGCCTCAAAGTCAATCCAGGACAAATTCTTCAGCTTTTCACAGGCTGAGCAGATAACTCCAGACTCTGAGAAAATCACTGAATTTGCACAGTTTAGTGTCTCCTGGATTCCATCCTTTTTAGTAGGAGATTATTATGATTAATAACCTTTATTTAATCATTGAGATTTAAAACCTCTTTCTCAGGGAGCACTGGGAAAGAATCAATACATCAATAAAATACAACAAATGTTAAACATATACAACAGAGTTACAATGCTAGTTCAAATTTCATATAAATGAAATATCGTATTTTCCGGACTATAAGTCGCGTTTTTTTTTTCATAGATTGGCCAGGGGTGCGACTTATACTCAAGAGCGACTTATTTGTGATATTTTTAGACATCAATAGGCTCATATTTTCGTCATTTTTCACACCAACAATTAGTTGCCTTTTAGCGGTTGTTTCCCCCAACAACCACTAGAGGACACTGTAGGTTTGTGTATCGGTATTTGCTGCTGTCTGCTGACAGAAACGCAGAAGAAGAAGTTCCGTTCAAAACAAACATGGCTGAGAATCTAATCATTCTCCTCATGAATGATATGATGTTTTTCCTATTTGCATCAAGACATTATTATAATTGTTTTTATGTTTCTCTCCTTGGATTAATGCCAGACAGCAAGTCATCAAACTGGGTTACAAACAGCTTAAAACAGTCATTCAGATGCAGTTCCTGCAGGCTAGAAGGTAACTATCGCCGTAAGAAAAAGAAAAAACCTTCTGTCCTGAACCCAGAATGGAGACATTATAGATGCTTTTGTGGAACTCTTTAAAATAAATAACTTAACCTCTCAACATCATCCGTGAATTTTAAATAAGATATACAGTCAAACCCTTCATGTAGCGATGAGGCTAAAAGATTGCTTCTCCACATACAATGGGAGCATCTGGTTTATGAACACATTTTTGGACAAACATTGAGCATTAAATTTGACACACATCAAAAGAGGCAGCAGACTCGAGTTTGATGTATGAATCACGTTCAATGTCAAATGCAACGTTACGTCGGGTTTGATGAATTTGTTCATAAATGTTGGACTTTTCTCTTAAAACTACAACAAACTGCAACTTATAGTCCGGAAAATATGGTAGTTAAAGCATGTACCATTTAAAGAAGCAGTCTCAAGTGCTCTTAATCTAGATTTCAATGCATTCATGGAGATAAGTCCTTTTAGTTTCAAGTCCGTTTGAAGCATATTCCATGAGGACGGAGCAGAGGAGAAAAAAGCCTTTTTCCCAACCTCAGTGCAGACAGAAGGAACAGAGAGTAACAAATGGTTATTGGAACGCAAAGCATGGGATTGAACATATGTCTGTGTGATTAGGTTAGAAATGTAATCAGGCAGAAGTCCAAGTATAGCTTTGTAAATAAAACTGTACCAGTGAGTTAACCGCCTGGTGGACAGAGAAGGCCATCCCACTTTAAGGTATTGCTGACAGTGATGGTCAAAGACCTACAGTTGGTGATGAACCTTAGAGCAGCAGGGTTCACAGAATCAATCTTACTAAGACAGTTGGCAGAGGCGTTCATGTAAAGCAGATCTCCATCATCTAAAATAGGTAGAAAAGAAACAAGGCGCTTTTTAACTTTAAAAGAAAAAAAATTGTGTCAGTATAAAAAACCTACTATAAATTTAAGTTTCTTCACTAGGGCTTCAACATGGGGTTTAAAAACTGTATTTGACCAAAATACCGAAATGTTTTTACAGAAAAACAACCTCAATTCCTTGTCCCTCAAGAGTGGACACTGTGTATAAGTTTTGGTCTTTTTCTATTATGTGAAAACAACATTAGTTTTGTTTTGTCAACATTTAAAAGTAATTTTAACTGGATAAGTGTGTGTTGCACCATATCAAGAGCTTTCTTTAAAGATTGAACAGCATTAGACGGGGATGAACCAAAACAGTAAATAATTGTGTCGTCGGCGTAAAGGTGTGTACAGGCTTCAGATACATTTTAACCCTGTTCATTGATGTAGATTATAAATAAGGCCCTAGTACTGAGCCCTGCGGCATCCCCTTATGGACATTCACAAATTCAGAACACAAGTAGTCCTGTTTAACACTTTAGGTTCTGCCTCTCAAATAATTAGCAATCCAAGACACCAAGTCTCTGAGTTGGTCGCACAAAAGTGATTCCAGAATTTTTGCCAGAACACAGATTTGGTCTGTGGTTAGTTAAGACTGCTGCATCACCTCCTTTTGACAGAGGAGTAACAAAGGCTGACTTCCAAACTGAGATTAGATACTTTCTCCAAACTGTTATTTTGTTCTTGATTATGTTTTATACCACTTATTGTTTTACTCTCTCTCGACACTTTTTTTTCCTTGTAACTGTGATGAGGTGGACAGATGTCTTTTAACTTGTTAAAAAAATATCAAAGGCTACATCCAACCATTGATATGATTGCATTGTTACATTCCCAGTACTGCTTTTACAACACCACTGTTGTATATTTTTATAGACGCATCCATGAGTGTGTGAATCCAAGAGTGCATCTGCATTGTGTCAGTTTAAACAACTGTCATTACTTTGACCTCACAGGACAGAAGACTTGATAGTCACAAAGGGACAATCTTTCTTTCCCTGCACAGTTTTTAGCAGGAACTCGGGTCATACAGACGGTCGGGTTGTTCAGGCTGAAGTCTGAATGCTCCAGAAAACTTCCTGACTAACATTTGGTTTCAAGTTCTGCAGGCAGTAAACCCTTTTTCTGTGGAGGTGCATTTCTGAGTAAAGCAAGAACAAAACGATAATTCCACGAGAACAGATTCAGACACTGAACTCTCCTGTTGCAACTTTCCCTGGACCAGCAGGAAAGAGACTTCCAGGAAAAAGCTGACAGTTGCCCTGTGGCCGTGTTGTCTCTCAGCTCTGCAGTCACTGCTGCATTCCTCCTCTGAGTCACAAAGCAGCCAGAGCTGCTCTCAGAAGTCTTCATGCAGGCATGACGTTTGATCTGCCCTTCCTGTGGTGATAGCTCAGCATTCCTCTCCGTCTCTCTGTCCCTGCAGTGCAGCCCCAGAAGCCTCCACACCTCACCGGCTGCGTCTCCACCAACATGGAGACTTTCTGCTGCTCCTGGAGCGTAGGCGCTTTCCAGAACCTTTCAGACGCCAGAGATCTGCGCCTGTTCTATCTCAACCAAAAGTGAGGAGAAACATGTGTACTGATGTTGTTGTTGTTGTGAGGGGAGAGCTCATGCATTCACACTTATTCCTAAAGACATGAACTGTGGCAGAAAAAGGAAAAAGGAGCAGAGATGACTAGGATGCTGAAGGGATGAAGGGAAAGCAGCACTGAGTTTGACAACATGGCAAACTACAAGTCTGTTCTTCCTATCAAGAGTTCAGAGGAATCACAAGAACCTTTAGATCAAACTCAGTCACACAAGGGGCCAAAATCCAAAACACACCTTTGGTTACGGGCCAATCAGGGTAAATGTTTATTGAACATTCTAAAACTACATTATTAAAACATTAAAACTGTAACTTCTTAACATAATTATTAACTAGATACTGTATATAGCATTACCTGCAATGATGCTAGTGTGATTGCTGTAAGCTGAATTTGGCCGCTGAATATGCTAGTGCTGATAGATGAAGATGCTGAAGCTGATAGGCACCTAAATTATTAGCTAAAGGCCAAAATAGCCTAAAAACTGAAAAAAGCCTAAAAATAAAAAAAATAGCCACAACAGCTAGCATGTAGCTGAAACATTAGCAAAACATCCTCAAAAATCATAGTAAATACCAAAATAGTACAAAAAGCTAGCAGAATGCCAATTTTTAAAACTTTAAAACCTTAACTTTTTAACATAATTATGAATAATAAAAAGGTAGGAATATTATTCCAGAATAAATCAACTTAAACCCTTAAACTTGTTAAAATGACACAAGTCAGAAATGATCACAAGATAACATCGGGCCATAAATATCAATAAAATAATATGATCTAGAGGGCCGGATAGAATTACCAGGAGGGTGTTATTTTCTGTATGAACTCCGGTTAGCTGAAGTTCTTGGAAAGCTGAGTTCAGTTTCTGTTCTCTCACTCAGATCTGATTACTGTCAGACCTGTTAGGTCAGGAAATCCCTCAGACAGACTCACCTCACTCCGTTCAGATCAGAGTTCATGGTTCTAAAGTCAGACATTTGGACAAAAATGGATCAAAGTTTCAATAGAAAGACATTACAAAGCAACTAGAAAAACCAGGAAGCTTCTGGATTATCTCCAAAACCTTTGGAAATTCTGTGGACTCATTAGATGTTACATTCAGACTCAAGACTAACTCAAACTTTTGGACTAAAAGATCAGAGTAACAG
>NW_023418305.1:5595-7309 GCF_002922805.2 Oryzias melastigma | reverse complement strand
TAAGATGTCTTTTATTTTGAAAGGAAGACATGCAAATCTCTGTCAAAAGTTATAAACTATTTCATATTTAAGAAAAAATCAATTTTTTTCTTCCTGTTTATGTTTCATTTATTCCAATAAATGTATCATGACAGTAGCAACAACATAAATCTAAATCTTATTTTTCTAAAGGGTGAATGAAGACTTTGTGGCTTCTACTGGGTTTTTATTGGCGAGAAATCGACCCGGATGGCTCTTTACGTGTTAAAGGTTGCACACCCGTGTTATATAGCGTATACGACGCACAAATCACGCTAAAATTACGCAATGGACGCACAAATCACTAAGGAATTGCATTTAAACTGAGCATTATTCAAGCTTTCACGGTTCATTCATTTGCGTTTTGTGTGACAGGAATATAAATCTGACTGTTTTATTGAAATAAAGCATTGAGAGGCTTCACGGCAGGAGCTGAAGTGATGAGTTTTCTGAATTTGAATAGAATATATTTAAATTCAAATTATATCACACTTTTCTCAGAAAAAAACTCACATTGTGCTTTACAAAAGTAGCATAAAATCAAATCGAAAGGAAATAGTATACCATAAAAATAATAAAAAACAGTAAAACGTAGTAAAACAATGACAGAAATCAACTCTCAAAGATCTCCTGAATAAAAAGTCTTGATCCGGATGTAAAACAGTCAACAGTTCACTGATTTACGAGGTTTCTTATTGTAAAAAAATTGACTTAAAGACCACAACTTTTCTCACTTTTTACCACGTTTGACCTAATATCATACATGCAATACGTGCAAATTCCACGTGTGACGCCGCCTTACGCTCCTGCTTTCTGTGGTCAGGTGAGAGAGGCGCCACGCTGTCAGGTGGGCAGAAACAGCGCATCGCCATCGCCCGCGCGCTGGTCAAAAACCCCAGCATCCTGATCCTGGATGAGGCCACCAGCGCTCTGGACGCAGAGTCGGAGCGAGTGGTGCAGGAGGCTCTGGACAGGGCCGCAAGAGGTCGCACCGTGCTAATCATCGCCCACAGACTGAGCACCATCCAGCGGGCCGACCTCATCTGTGTCATGAGTAACGGACGCATCGTGGAGGTGAGAGATAAATAATTCACGTGGCTTCTGGATTCTGTTCTTCAGCTGGACTTCAGCGTTCCTCTGAGTTACTGTTGTTTCTGCGCCGGATCATAAAATGTTCATAATGAGAATATTCTATATTAAAAAATAGAAGTTAAAAAAAAACCTCAAAGACTTAAAAATCCAAACATGTCAGAGCAGAAGAGAAATTTGAGGGTTGCTATGGTAACTACGCCAATTAAGGCTAAATCCAAATTCATCGTTGTCGGAAATTTATGAAACGCATTTCATTACACTCTGACTGTCAAACGTTTGGAGGAATAACTTTTTTCATCATTTTTTCGGGCTCTTAACCTAAGAAACAAAACGAAACCAACAGATCCTTTAAGGATTTGTTTTTATTATCGAAAACTTGTTCACATTCAAACAGTTTTAGGCTGTAACTTCCCCAGAACGGAGGTTGGATTGTATATATAATAGGATAATATTTATAAGGTTTAACCTTCATGTGTTCTTTAGGATTATTTTGGGTAAAGGTTGTGGAAAAATGAAAATGTAAATACATAAAAAAATATTTTGTTATATAAATATGAGAAATTCAGAACTTATAGTTATCAGATTAAGAGATAGGAAAAAAATA
>NW_023418305.1:3321-5317 GCF_002922805.2 Oryzias melastigma | reverse complement strand
GACCCCGAAAGGGACAAAGCGGTCAAGAAGATGGATGGATGGATAGTATTATAGCCCATTTTACTTTGACCATTCTATGTGTTGTGCAGCTTAATAACAATTTTTTGTTATTTATATTTTTTAAATGCATGATAAAATTGGCCTTGTGTGACAAACATTTAATAAATCAGCATGAAGCCTGCAGCAGAAGTGTCTGTAGTTTTAGATTTAAATTGAAAGTTAAATTCTTGAAACAAGACCCAGATTTTTAGTAAAATGTAATAAATGTGATAAGTATTTCATTTACTTAATTATCGCATGCAGGAAAATACAAAGTTTCTATTTTAACTTAACCAAATAGAATAATTTTAACAATACATTTTTAAAGGAATATTAAAAATATATTGTTTAGCTTCACTGTTTCAATGCAGGTAAATTTTTAGATAACAGAACATTTGTCCATTCAGTCACTTAAATGCGTTAGCAGAAGAAATTAAATAATAGTCCGACTTTCTTTTTTATTAATATTATTATTATTTTTATTTTGTTACAAACAAACAAGAAACGTCGGTGTTGCAGCACTTCAAAAAACTGTAGTTCTTCTCCAAGCCTCTAGATGGCGACAGGGCGCAGAGTTGCACTTAAACTGCGAATAGCAGCAAGTGTCGATAAAGGCTAACGACTGGAGCTAACCTGTGTCTCTATCCACCCCAGTTCTGGGGGGATTTGTTGGATATTAGTTTACTGGCTTGTTTTGAGTCGGTTTTATTTGCCAAAAAAAAATGCAGAAATATGAAAAGCTTGAGAAAATAGGAGAGGGTAAGTTTTGATTAAATCTTTCTTGAAAATTAGCGCTAGCTTGTTTTAGCTAACGCTAGCATAGCGATTTATGTTTATTATATAATCTGTCTTATAAAATTAATAGGCTTATTATCACATGATTGATTTAACAGATTTTTACAAGTATTATTTTTGAATGGATTTAAAACGGTGTTTTGTTGCTACATTTTTTAGGTGTTGAAACATATGAACTAAATGAATAGTAGGGCTGTGGATCATCACTTAGGTGGCGATCCGATTCGATTCACGAATCAAGAGCAACGATTCACGAGTTGAACCAAGATTCTTACTTTTTATTATAATGTTTATTGCTATGTGTATGTCTATTTACTAGATGGATGAAAATTGAAATTATTTGTATTTAATCATCATTTATACCTTTATTTAGAACAAGTGATCAGAATCAACTAAACTGATAAAAAAAAACACAATGATTCAGATAAAAAGACATTTTTTTTGGTCATTTTAAAGTTTTTTTGTTTTTTGTTTTTCAATCTTCTGGGGCCCGTTCCAAGAAGCAGGTTCAACAAATTTAGAGTTCAAACCTGAACTTAGAATCACTGGACTCAAAATTCTCAAACTCAGGGTTTCGGTTTCAGACCAGCTGAAAATGTTTGATTCAATCAACTTGAAGTTGTTAGAACCAGAACCAGGTGCGAGTGTCGCGACCATTAAAAGCCCTGATCAATGGAGCAAAGACAGCACGATTCACCATGGCAACGGGGACAAACATCTGAGTTTCGTACTTCCGGTGGCTGAAATTGATAAGTTCCTGCAAGCAAATGCCGACTATAGGAGCGCATTTTCTGCAAGAAAAGCAACACAGCCGCAGAGGTAGAACAGAAAGAAAATATCTGCAGTTATTTGAATCATTTCTAATAATGAATAATTAATGTCAGGAAGGTTATTTTGTAACTTGTTGAGTAAGGAATGGTTTTTGAACTGTTACAAATTTAACCAGTAATCTCCGTGATCGCATGAATGACCAGTTTTGGTAACCCCCCCCTACACACACGGATATCACTGCACGGTAAAAAGAAACTGTAGCTACATGTGTTGAAAAAGTATTTATTTAATTTTAATTCGGCAAATTCTTTTTTTAAGCATAACAACATGTTCCATAGCAGGGAATCGAACTCGCAAACTCTGCTGAGGGGAGCAGCGTTACTGACTACCG
>NW_023418305.1:0-2620 GCF_002922805.2 Oryzias melastigma | reverse complement strand
TCAAATGTTGAAGAGTTATCATAACCAAAATAATGTAAACACTGGAGCTAAAGCTCCGATGTTAAAGCTTATTCATTTTTTCAGAAGTCACGTCTGTGAGCGGAACTTCAGTCTCAGTTTTTGAACAGAAAAAAGCTCTCGCTAGTTTTACTTTGAAAACCAGAAGCTTCACCGTCACGAAGATGTGTTTACTTCCGGTGGAAGTACGGCGGCTCTTTCGGACTTTATTTTAGTTCGTAAACTTAAACATAAACCCACTTAAACTCCGACATTAATCTTCATTTCAGAGCAAAAATACATCGTCCCCAATTGATATTTTAATCATCTTTTGCTACAATTAACTACATCAATAAAGATCGCGAATCAGCGATCTTGGACGTCGCAAATATCCGTACTCGAAATTTTGGGAGCAGATCGCGAATAGCCAAGTAACCGTAAACGCGTTACAGCCCTAATGAATAGCTAAAAATTAGCGCTAGCTTGTTTTAGCTAACGCTAGCATAGCGATTAATGTTTATAATATAATCTGTTTTATGAAATTAATACGCTTATTATCACACGATTAATTAAACAGATTTTTATTTGTATTATTTTTGAATGGATTTAAAACTGTTTTGTTGCTACATTTTCAGGTGTTGAAACGTCTGAAATAAATGAATAGCTTAGCTCTTTTGTGTCATTCATCGGAAACTTTACCAGATTAAAACTGTAAAACTGTGATTTTGTTTTAGGTACTTATGGGACTGTTTTCAAAGCTAAAAACAGAGAAACCCACGAAATTGTGGCTTTAAAAAGAGTCAGACTAGACGACGACGATGAGGTTTGTAAACACAGTTGGATGACAGATGCTCCTTTAGCATGCTAGCACTAACAAATCTTTTTTAATTTAGGGGGTACCGAGTTCTGCTTTGAGGGAAATCTGTCTTTTGAAGGAACTAAAGCATAAAAACATCGTCAGGTCAGTTCACTGTCAAACTAATAAAGTTGAATTAGCATGTAGTGTAATGACAATAACATCACTTTGTTCATTCATTAGATTACACGATGTGTTGCACAGTCACAAAATCTAACCCTGGTCTTTGAGTATTGTGATCAGGTGAGTTACTCTTTATCATCCTTTTTTTTTTGCTCCGTTTCAAATCTAATGTTTCAAATTCGTTGCAGGATTTGAAGAAATATTTTGACAGCTGCAATGGGGATCTAGATCCTGAAACTGTGAAGGTTAGAGATCGAATGAATCATTCTAGTGAAGATCACAGATCTTTCTATAATAACATTGTGCATATGTAGAACAATAAATATACGTTTGTTTTTGTGTACAGTCATTCATGTACCAGCTGTTGAAAGGCCTAGCTTTCTGTCCCAGCCGAAATGTCCTTCATAGAGACCTGAAGCCTCAGAATCTCCTCATCAACAGAGTGAGTGTTTACTTTGCTCTTGAATTTGTGTAAATAAATGATTTGTGTACTGTTAGACTGAAACAAAAAAAACAAAAAATAATGCATTTTTTTCCTCTGCTTTTGTAGAACGAAGAATTGAAGCTTCCTGACTTTGGGCTGGCCCGAGCTTTTGGTATTCCAGTGAGGTGTTACTCTGCTGAGGTTGGTTGTACATCATGGAACCAGAAACTAATAAGTGAACATTTCTGTTAAAAAGTGTAGAACCTGAATATGCAGATATGTCGTGGCTATTTTTTTTTGATAATCCTAAGAGGAGTAATTTCACTACCAATTTTAACTTTTAGAAAAATTGACTCTGTTGTTCAATTAGAGGTTTTGGTTGTTTTTGACCGAGTTTAAGTTTTCTGCATCATTCAGTCAGACCAAAAATGAAACGAGAGAAAAGCAAAACTGTGTGATTTTTGTGGAAAAAAAAAAAATTTCATACCAAATTCGAATTTAACCAATTTTTTTCTCAGTGTCGACCAATATTTGCATAATTTGAGTTCATCGTATCAGACTGATCCTTAAAAAATGCATCAAGATTGTTCCGACTGTTTTCACATGGATATTTGTTCTTAATAATCCCTGATTTACAGTTACATCTAATAGTCTGCAAATGTTTTTCTATATATTTTCAAAGTTTTAAAGTGATTCCCATAAGATCAGTTGTTAAAAAGGTCAAGTATGTGATTGTTTAGTAAAAGAAAAGTTGTGAATTTTTATGGTATCGTTACTATTATGATAAATATAAATTAACTATTTCTTTTAGCATAAAAAAATCAATAAAAAATACTTTTTCAAAATATGAAATAGCTTATAACTTTTGACAAAGGTTCCGATGACATCCTTTCAAAATAAAAGACTTCCTGTGTCAGAAAGGATCATCTCAAAGCAGCAAAAATGACAATATGAGTAAGAAAACAGTTTATTTTTCACTTTGTGGTGAATCTTTCCCAGAAATGTATATCTAACAGCCTAAAAATAAATCAAAAGTACTTTGTTTTTTTAAGCATAATGAGGCACCTCAAATGCTTCAATTTGTTAAAAAACCCAAATAGCTTCCTAATAATCCTTGAATATATATTTTTGTTGTCCTTACTGACCTCAGATAATTTTATTTGTGGTATGGCGATCACAAATCTTTCAAAATGTTTTAGTTGGACTTTGTTTAAATCCGT
>NW_023418304.1:6277-7230 GCF_002922805.2 Oryzias melastigma | reverse complement strand
TCTGAGTCCGGATCAGAAGATTGAGGGTTCAAGTCCCTCCATGGTTGGATTGAGATGATGATCTTTGCAGTTCAATGAAAAAATCAGCCAAGAAGGCTGTGCTGAATCAGGTTTTTAGTCAATATATGTGAACCTTGACAATTACCATAAAATGGAAGAAACAAAAGTAAAGAAAAGAGAAATAAAGTAAATTCCAAACAAAATAAAATGAAGTAAGGACAAAAAAACAGGCATGCAAGTGGAGGAGAATATACTGTATAATCTAAGGTACAATTTATATCAATTATCTTGTAAGAATTCTAACTAAACAGTTCTGGTTTACTTTTCCTGTTGACTCTTCTGTGCTCACTTTCAGCCACAAACACCATTTCGTTCAACCACACCTCAAAGTTTGGGGCTGAAGGAGAATTCCATTGTAACAACATGAGTTTCTTTGCAGCCGGCATAACTATCATAATTAGTTTTTTTCTGGTGACAGGAACAAGATTTTAAAGAAACAGGTGATCCAAGTACTGCTAGTGTACTCTCCAAAGGCACATTCTTCCCACATTGATTAGTAAACCAATTCAATATTTGGAGCCAATACGTTTTCAAAGCTGGGCAATGCGAGAACGCATGACACCAAGGTCCTCGGGACAGGTATTGTAATTCCATCAGTGTCTGCTGGAGTCGTGAATCCTTTAACGAACTGGGAGACCAAACGTTTGGGATTTGTTTTCAGAAGCGTATCAAAATAAATGTGGTTCAGTGGTTTCAGACTAAACTAAGAGGATTTTTTCAGAACAAAGTTTCTTACTTGAAGGTAGCAAAAGAAGTGTGAAGAGGGTAAGTGATACCTTTGTTGGAGTTGATGAAAGGAGGCGAGTCTGTTATCCTCAGTTAGTTTTAACTCACTTTCTCTCCAGTCAAAGAACACCTTATCCATCGTTCCTGGTTTAAATGAAGGATTATGT
>NW_023418304.1:2860-6224 GCF_002922805.2 Oryzias melastigma | reverse complement strand
CATAAGGTGATTTTGGTAGCTTTTTATTCTTAGCAGATTCATTTTCTATCCTTAACATAAGAGGATTTGTTTTATATCTTGAAAAGCTTTATGAAATTCATTGCCAAAACCATCTGGACCTGCTGTTTTTCAAAGCAACAAGGTCTTGATTGATTGTAAAAGGTCAGCCTGTGAGATTGGAGATAATATAATAATAATAATAAATTTTATTTATAGCGCCTTTCAAAACACCCAAGGACACTTGACAGTAAAATAGCAATAAAATAGTAAAATAATACACATAAAAGCAAGACACAATAATAACAGACTGAAGATTGGGTACTAGGTCAAAGTGAAAAGGCGGATTTGGATGGAGAGTCAATTTCATCTCTCACGGTCTAGTTGGGTGATAGGTATTCGGTCAAATCGGGATCAACTTTGAGTGAACGAAAAAACTGAATGAAATCATGAAAAATAGACAAAACTGTAACTGGAAAAAATTGGCAATAAAAAAAAAAGAAAAATTAAAAAAAAAATTAAAATTAAAAAGAAAAATACTGAAAACTTGTTGCCGCCTGCGTTCCCCACTCCAATCCAACTTATCTATACTGTGCAGTTTTACTTCGCCAATATTGCGTTGTACTTTCCACAGTCTCACTGTTTGGTGGAGTTTTTTAAGTGCGACTTTGCTGTTGAGCTTGTCAATCAAACAATCTACTCCGTGCCGCTTTTCACAGAGAAGGGGCTCGTGCAGCTTGGCAACAATTCAATTCAATTCAATTTTATTTATATAGCCCAAAATCACAAAGAGATTTGCCTCATTGGGCTTCAAAATATAAACAATAGTTAAAAACTAAGACTAAATAAAACGGTTACCCCTGCCCTTAGACCCTCCCTCCCGGTAAGGAAAAACTCATTACATAACAACATTACATAAATCTTCATCATGATCAGATCCATGATTTCATTCTAATGCTAGACTTATTTTTCTATGTAATTTTGAACAGTGAGAGTAAAAAAAATGAGAGAAAAGTGTAAAAAATATTCATGTGTGTATGTGAGAAGTGTAGCAGACATAGTGAGGAGTCATCTGTCCCTCTATGGGAAACGTGTCCTGGTAGCCAATAAGCTCAAAGCCCCGCCCCCATGTAATATTAGGCTCAGCCTGGCAGCAAAAACTTGAAAATCAGAATATAAACTGAAAACAGAGGACTGAAAGTGAAGATTCATAGATTATTTTTCTTCAAATTTTCACTATATATATATATATATCTTTTAAATATTTATTTCAACTATTCAGCAGTTTTTTTCTCATTTTAACTTTTTTTTTCACTTTTCAGATTTTAAAAACATTTTTTTCACTTTTTTTTCATAGGTGTGAAACTGCTTCTGATGTTGCTAGTGAGATCTGATGGATCAGAACCAGACTTCAGTCAGCTCTGTGGCTTCTTACAGACCATGTGGCCTAATGGACAAGGCGTCTGAGTCCGGATCAGAAGATTGAGGGTTCAAGTCCCTCCATGGTTGGAATGAGAAGATGATCTTTGCAGTCTTTGCAGAATGGTTCATGTTGCTTGTTCACCTCTGAGTTTATCTGCCAATAGTTTTTCCGGTTTGTCTCCAAACTCAAATGTCTCTGTGAAAAAAGCTGATTGTTAAGGTGTTTGTTTAAGATAGTACTGTGTTCATAATTATGTTTCTAATCTTCATTTAAGGCATCTTGCAAATGGAAGATCTATATACCTCTTCTAACTGGAGGAGGATTTTTTCTATTTCTTTGAGTTGGTTGTCAAGTGCTTTTTTTGGAAGATTTAAAGGAAATAATGTGACTTCTCATCAGCACCTTAATAATTTCCCAGAGAGTAGAGTCAGAGACTTCACCATTGTCATGTGTGTGAAACTGCTTCTGATGTTGCTAGTGAGACCTGATGGATCAGAACCAGACTTCTGTCAGCTCTGTGGCTTCTTACAGACCATGTGGCCTAATGGATAAGGCGTCTGAGTCCGGATCAGAAGACTGAGGGTTCAAGTCCCTCCATGGTTGGAATGAGATGATGATCTTTGCAGTTCAAGGAAAAGATCATCAAAGAATGAGTTCAGAGTTGTGTTGACTTCAAGAAGAGCCTCTTTTCAATAAACTTTGTTTAAGAAGATAAAGATAATAGAAATGGTTTAAAAAACAGATGTTTTGCTGAGGTCAGAGGGGATCCAACTCAGAGCCCTGAGGTGCACCAAAGGTTCTAGATAGTAGATATCTATAAATACTTGATTCTAAATGATTGATCTAAAGGTTAAAAACTAAAAGTGCTGATTCAGCACAGATCTAAGGAGACAGAGATGATTTCCTGGAATGAAGAAAACATCAAACATCATGATGTGATCTGGAACTGAGCTGTTCTTCACAAGATCCTCACAAACATGGAAACTGCTTCTGATGTTGTTAGTGAGACCTGATGGATCAGAACCAGACTTCAGTCAGCTCTGTGGATCCTTACAGACCATGTGGCCTAATGGACAAGGCGTCTGAGTCCGGATCAGAAGATTGAGGGTTCAAGTCCCTCCATGGTTGGAATGAGCAGATCATCTTTGCAGTTCCATGAAAAGATCAACCAAGAAGGCTGTGTCAAATTAGAATTTTAGTCAATATATGTGAACCTTGACAATTACAATAAAATGGAAGAAACAAAAGTAAAGAAAAGAGAAATAAAGTAAATTCAAAACAAAATAAAATGAAGTAAGGACAAAAAAAACAGGCATGCAAGTGGAGGAGAATATACTGTATAATCTAAGGTACAATTTATATCAATTATCTTGTAAGAATTCTAACTAAACAGTTCTGGTTTACTTTTCCTGTTGACTCTTCTGTGCTCAACTTCAGCTACAAACACCATTTCGTTCAACCACACCTCAAAATTTGGGACTGAAGGAGAATTCCATTGTAACAAAATGAGTTTCTTTGCAGCCGGCATAACTATCATGATTCGTTTTTTCTGGTGACAGGAACAAGATTTTAAAGAAACAGGTGATCAAGTACTGCTAGTGTACTCTCCAAAGGCACATTCTTCCCACATTGATTAGTAAACCAATTCAATATTTGGAGCCAATACGTTTTCAAAGCTGGGCAATGCGAGAACGCATGACACCAAGGTCCTCAAGACAGGTATTCTGATTCCATCAGTGTCTGCTGGAGTCGTGAATCCTTTAACGAACTGGGAGACCAAACGTTTGGGATTTGTTTTCAGAAGCGTATCAAAATAAATGTGGTTTAGTGGTTTCAGAGGAAACTTAGAGGATTTTTTCAGAACAAAGTTTCTTACTTGAAGGTAGCAAAAGAAGTGTTAAGAGGGTAAGTGATACCTTTGTTGGAGTTGATGAAAGGAGGCGA
>NW_023418304.1:0-1487 GCF_002922805.2 Oryzias melastigma | reverse complement strand
CATGGACAACATTGTCTCAACATAAATTACAACCACAATGGTTAAGTAAACTTTAAACAATACCATAAAAGTACATTCGCATACAGTCGCATTGCCCTGCTTTGAAAACGTATTGCCTCCAAATATTGAATTGGATTACTAATCAATGTGGGAAGAATGTGCCTTTGGAGAGTACACTAGCAGTACTTGGATCACCTGTTTCTTTAAAATCTTGTTCCTGTCACCAGAAAAAAATTAATCATGATAGTTATGCAGGCTGCAAAGAAACTCATTTTGTTACAATGGAATTCTCCTTCAGTCCCAAATTTTGAGGTGTGGTTGAATGAAATGGTGTTTGTAGCTGAAGTTGAGCACATAAGAGTCAACAGGAAAAGTAAACCAGAACTGTTTAGTTAGAATTCTTACAAGATAATTGATATAAATTGTACCTTAGCTTATACAGTATATTCTCCTCCACTTGCATGCCTGTTTTTTTGTCCTTACTTCATTTTATTTTGTTTTGAATTTACTTTATTTCTCTTTTCTGTACTTTTGTTTGCACTTTCTTCCATTTTATTGTAATTGTCAAGGTTCACATATATTGACTAAGATTCTAAGTTGGCACAGCCTTCTTGGTTGATCTTTTCATTGAACTGCAAAGATCATCATCTCATTCCAACCATGGAGGGACTTGAACCCTCAATCTTCTGATCCGGACTCAGACGCCTTGTCCATTAGGCCACATGGTCTGTAAGGAGCCACAGAGCTGACAGAAGTCTGGTTCTGATCCATCAGATCTCACTAGCAACATCAGAAGCAGTTTCCATGTTTGTGAGGATCTTGTGAAGAACAGCTCAGTTCCAGATCACATCATGATGTTTGATGTTTTCTTCATTCCAGGAAATCATCTCTGTCTCCTTTGATCTGTGCTGAGTCAGCACTTTCACTTCTTTTTTTTTAGACTTGACACCAATCATTTAGGATTTATTGATCAATAGGATTTATTGACAGAAACTCCAAGTTAAAAGTATTGATCATCCAGTAAGTCTTTTATTTTGAAATTCTCCAAGGAGGATCATCATAGTGGATTTCTAGATCTGCATGAACTCATCCTGAAGCACCAGGACCCACATCCAGCCCATCAGCAGCAGAACATCAGTGACATCAGAGTCTGATCTTCATCAGATCCTCATTGAAGGACAACCTCCACGTTTTGACTCTCATGGATTTCTCTGCTTCTTCTCATCAACTGGATTGTCAAAGATTTTCATTTGATGTTTTAAATATTGAAGAAAAGTCTTTGAAAGTCTTGAAAAAGATTAAAGTAATAAAGTGATTGGAAAGAGCCTGTCTGCTGCAGAAGCTGTACTGTACAGGTGCATTGTGGGTAACCATGTTCTGTTCTGTTAGCTGGGTGCTGCTGCTTTAATGTGGATCTTGGTGTGAGGGTGACCGGACACTCTTCCTCTTTTTCCATTCCATCATCATCCACCTCAGTAGATCATAAA
>NW_023418303.1:0-6765 GCF_002922805.2 Oryzias melastigma | reverse complement strand
GACAAAGATGGACAAACGAAGGAGACGGACATTCGGTTCTGGAGCTTATCCGTCCTGCTCAAACCGTCTGACGGTGTGGTTTTATCTCCTACATGAAGACTGTGAGCCTTAGTTCTCTTTTCCCGCTCTTCCTCAGGCTTCCAGCTGTGCGTTTCCTGAAGTCCTCCTCTCCCAGAGTTCTTCTGTTCCTTCTCTGGAGAGTCATGTGGGACATTTAAGGAGGAAAGTAGTTTGAAGGTGGAAATGATCCTGATCCTCAGAGCCCTCTCCCCTCCTCTGCCGGCTGTTGCATCACTTCAGTCATCACAGTGATCATCTGGCTGCTGTGTTTCCATGGTTACCGGCCTGCTCTCCCTCTCTGAGCCGCCATGCGCTAACAGCGCCGCTGATTTGTCGTCGATCTCACAACCTTGTAAGGTGACGAGGAGGCTCGGGCCTCGTGTTCGCCGCGGCGGCTGGACTGCCGATGATAATTAGTCTCTGTAGTGGCGGCGCTCTGACTGGGCGCACATGTTCCAGCTGTCATAGGTGTGCGGTGGGAGATGCGGCTCGGTGACAGCTGCGACAGCACCATCTGGACCTGTCCACAACGCGGGACTCTGCTCTGACAAGCTTCACGCAGAGAGCGTGTGCGGGAGGCGTGTGCGGGAGGCGTGTGCAGGAGGCATGTGCAGGAGGCGTGTGCAGGAGGCGTGTGCAGGAGGCGTGCTCGCGCCTCATTTTTAACATTCAGGTTGTTATTAGGAATTCATGTTCCAGGGCGTGTGACCATCACGTATTTGAAATGTTTAACGATCAAATCTGTGCAACAAATTCAACATGTTAGTCGTGAGAACACAGAGAAAATTATGTTAATAAAGTTTTCAGATTAAATCAGTAAAATCTGATGACATAAAGACTCGTTGACTGAATACTTTTAGATTCCAAATCTAGAGAGGTCATGTGACTGTCATTCTGAGGTCAGCAGCTGATGATGTCATCCTGCACCAGGTTCTACTGTCTCACGTATCTTACATGTTTCATCCTCCATAGGATTTATCTCCAGTGTCTCTTTTTCTGGAAGTCTGGAGTCAGACTGGAGTCAGACCGGAGTCAGACAAGAGTCAGACCAGAGTCAGACCAGATTCAGACAAGAGTCAGACCAGAGTCAGACCAGATTCAGACCGGAGTCAGACCGAAGTCAGACCAGATTCAGACCGGAGTCAGACCAGATTCAGACCGGAGTCATACCCGAGTCACACCAGAGTCATACCGGTATCAGACCAGATTCAGACCGGAGTCACACCAGAGTCAGACCGAATTCAAACCAAAGTCCGACTGGAGTCAGACCGGAGACAGACGAGAGTCAGACAAGAGTCAGACCGGAGTCAGACAAGAGTCAGACGAGAGTCAGACCGGAGTCAGACCAGATTCAGACCGGAGTCAGACCAGATTCAGACCGGAGTCAGACCGGAGTCAGACCGAAGTCAGACCGGAGTCAGACCGGAGTCAGACCGGAGTCAAACCACCTTAAATACATGAAAAAATAGCTGAATTATTTCTTTCTAATTTTTCTCATACTTTTTTCAGCATATTTTTTATTTGGTTTCAGAAACAAACAAACAAAAAAAGTTTTCTTAGTTTTTCATAATTATCTCTCTCAATGTTAAAATGTTGAAGGATTAAATCTAATTGTCTTGGGTCATTGGTGCTGTTTCCTTCAAAATAAAAGCACCAGAGCCAGTTTATTGAGCCGTAATTTGTGTTTGTGTCAAACACCCTCTGAACTTTTATTGTTCTTCTGAAAAGCAAAGTCACGGCTGTGAAACCGGAGAATCCTCCTTTGATTTGATGGAGAACGACTTCTTCAGACTGAAGGAATCTCTGAG
This sequence comes from Oryzias melastigma, assembly GCF_002922805.2. Classification (NCBI taxonomy): domain Eukaryota; kingdom Metazoa; phylum Chordata; class Actinopteri; order Beloniformes; family Adrianichthyidae; genus Oryzias; species Oryzias melastigma. Next base: position 4,897 of record NW_023418303.1, on the reverse strand, counting down.
TCTGCTGCTCTCACTGTCAGCGTGACTTCAGTCTTTGTTCCTGACGGACGTGCTGCATCTGCTCGCATGTGTGCACGAGAGATGAAACAGCGCAGCAGATCAAGTGTGTGAGGGTGTGTGCACGTGCGTGTGTGTGTGATGAGGTGTTGCCTGTTACGTTGAGCCTCCCCCTGGGCTGGTAGCTCTGGAAGCTCTCTGGAAGCTCACTTCACTCGGATACATGCAGATCAAACGCTGCATTGATCTCTGAGCTCCACCGCACACACGTGCACACACACGCGCACACACACACACGCACAGGATCCATCACGGGTTCTTTCAACAGCCGTTTTTTCACCAGAAGCTGTGTGAAATATGAAAGACATGGTAATTATGATGGCACAGAGTGTCAGCGAGCGCTCACTCTAAACCTTTTTTCCTTCCAACTAAAGGAACTGAAATGAGCTTTATGACCTTTTTTTCCTCCAACATCAGCACCGCGGATCCGTTTGTGCTCGGCTCGATGATGTGAAGCAGCAGGAACCTCCGTGTTGTGATGGTAGACGGTGGAGGAGCTCGGTGAACATCTGTCCTTCTTTGGGAGGAACCTGCTGACTGGTACAAACATCCACTGATAAGATAACCAGGAAGAGCTGCAACGACACACGAGGACGCAGGAGGCAGACGTGATGAGGATCGTCCCAGCTGGTAGGGCCGGGTGGTTTCAAACGGGCAGAAAATGTGGCCTGGAATGGGTTTAGCCACAGTTTCTGTGTTTGCCCACATTAGCTCAGGTGGGCGCTCAGTGGGTTAGCTCACTATGCTAGCCAGCTGACTGGTCGAGAGCGAAGCAGCTTCTGCTACAGCGGAACTTGCTAGCTCAATAAAGCAGAGCTTGTTAGCTTGACACAGTGGAGCTCGCTGGCGTAAGTCCTTAAAAGAAGAGAAGTTTTTACTATTTTTTTCCAGTGATCTTTATTTAAACATCACACAAATACAAAGGATTGAGTGAATCAATCTGACCTGCTCTGTTTCTTTTCTGAATAAAACTTCTTGTTCTGATTAGAACCCCAGGTGCCTTTTTAAGTACCTGCTCAGTTTTCTCAGCGGTCAATTATGGTTTTTGACTCTTTGTGTTCCGAGAGACAACCTGATGCACGGCTTTCATCCGGAGCTTACTGAGCCGCTGCGCTTCTCCTTCAGCAGCTATTATTATTATTAGGCAGAACCAGCAGCAGCTAAAGTTAAAGAAAGGCAGCAGGAGCACAAAGACCTCCTTCAGGGCTGGAAGTGTTTGCAGCTACGCAGGAAAACAAGTCCGTCCTCATGCATCTGCACGAGTGTGGAGCCCCTCACAGTCTGCTGAAGCAGCTGAAGCAGATGAAGCCTCGGCAGCTCTGGGTTTGAACATCATCTCAGCTTCCTGCAGGGATTCTTGGTTACTTTGTAGTTTTGTTTGCTGCTCATTAAACTGAAGAACATTTGAAGTTCTTCTTCAAAACTTTTATGTTCTTTTCAGATAAATAACATCAGTGAGCAGGTAAACGTTTCCATGGAGATGCACTTTATGTTTCATGAACTATTTCTGAGCTTTCAATAGGAATCTGTTTAATACGAGTTGGTAGATTCAGTGAAGAGAAAACATGTTTGTTAAGGTCAGACTTTCTTCTGCGTCAGATTTCCTTTAAAGTTGTGTTTTAAAGACACAGTTTTCTTCCAGCAGAGGTCTGCGGTTGTCCGTCTGCTCATGGGAACCTCTTGTCCATGTTCCTGGACCGGTCCGGAGGAGCTCAGCTGGACTCTGGTGGATGACCCGCCCTGCATGTGGAGGACGGATTAGCCTCCTCACCTGGAAGATCTCAGGCATGTCTGGAAGAGAAGAGGAGTCATTTGTCAGAGTTCCTGCTGCTGTTTGCCTGTCTGCCTCCTCGTTTCCTTCATGGTCTTTAAGAGACCCCCACCCCACCCCCCCACCTCCTCCCTGCAGCTTATTTTATGAGATCATTTTTAAAAACTGAATATTTTCTTCAGAATATTTCCTAAAATTGAGTCATTCTGACTCATAAACTTCCTGACTGAAGTCATTGGATCTTATAGAAACTCCTCTGAGTTCGTTTGACCAACAGATTTGAAATCATTGGTAATTTTTTCAGATCAGGTTTGTTTCTCACTGAAGCTGGTTTGAGGTTGTTGTAGATTAAAGAAAGATGTTCCTTCTCTGATGAACACAGAGAGCGATCCTTCCTGTCGTCAGCAGAGCATCTGCAGCACCGTCAGCTTTAACTCATTTCTGCTGCATTTCCATCCATTACAGTTTTGTGAAAGTTTTCAAACTTCATATTTTCATTCAAATCTACGGACTCGTTGAACGCCGTCGTTCCGGGTTTGTGTCCTGAAGTAAAGACTGGAGAAGTACTTCACACCTTCCACCCACCACGGATAACCTTGATATTCTTCTCTTTTTTTAGATGGAGCTGGCGAGGAGCTGCGCGTTGAGCCTCCATGGCGTGCAGAGGTCACGACCTGCAGCAGGATCCAATTAGCTTGATGCTCTCACATGAATGCGGCGATGCGCTCCTGATGAACGCCGAATGTTGTCCGACCGCCGCTTTCAACAGATCAGAGAAAAGGTGAAAACGGAGCGCGGAGTCGGATCCCGTCTGTGGGGTCAAATGGAAACAGCCCCCCCAGGCCGGACCCCCCCTCGCCCGTAATGTGAGCGGCGGCGCACTGATACTCATTCATCAGCGATTGCCCGCCCACTGTAGTGCCGACCTCTGACCTGCTGCCATTCAGCCGCGCCTCGTCCGTGCTTTATGGTTCCCGCTCTGCACCGGATTGGTGGGGGGGCAGGTTGATGCCCCCGTAATCACAGACTGAATGCAGGCGAGTTTCTGAGGGTTTTTCCTGCAGAACATCTGTGTCTGAACCAACAATCCTCGTTATAGCTGCTGCGTTCTGTAAATACTCTCTATCTAAATCACCACTGAGATGTGAAGTGAAGGATGTCTTTGTTTTCTATTCACAAACACCCAACGACGACGGCTCCGTTTCACTGGTTCTGCTTCAGCACAATGAGCCATTTGCATGACAAAAGGTTCTGCTCTGAAATGACAAGAATAAAAAACCTCTGCACAATCTCAGCATATCAGATCAGTGGGGGGGGTGGGGGGGGGGCTGTCCAGCACTGCAAGATAACAAAGCTACATTTACATGAGATTGAATCTCGAAATCTGTTTTCTTCTCTTCTGTTGCAAAACGTTTGAGTGAAACTTTTAAGGTTCATGTGAGTCCATGTTTCTCTAAATGGAGCCACAGCTATGACTGTATGAGTTAGCTGGACTGAGTGGCAATGCTGAATGTATAAGACAACTGGACTGAGTGGTATATTTGACTGTATAAGAGAACTGGACTGAGTGACACCAGTGACTGTATACTGTATAGGAGAATTGGAGTGCGTGACACCACTGACTGTAAAGGAGAACTGGACTGAGTGACACCATTGACTGCATAGGAGAACTGGACTGCGTGACACCATTGACTGTATAGGAGAACTGGACTGAATGACACCAATGACTTTAAAGGAGAACTGGACTGAGTGACACCATTGACTGCATAGGAGAACTGGACTGCGTGACATCATTGACTGTATAGGAGAACTGGACTGAATGACACCAGTGACTGTATAGGAGAATAGGACTGAGTGACACCATTGATTGTATAGGAGAACTGGACTGCATGACACCATTGACTGTATAGGAGAACTGGACTGAGTGACACCAGTGACTGTATAGGAGAACTGGAGTGCGTGACACCACTGACTGTATAAGAGAACTGGACTGAGTGACACCACTGACTGTATAAGAGAACTGGACTGCGTGACACCATTGACTGTATAGGAGAATAGGACTGAGTAACACCACTGACTGTATAGGAGAACTGGACTGAGTGACACCATTGACTGTATAGAAGAACTGGACTGCATGACACCTTTGACTGTATAGGAGAACTGGACTGAGTGATACCATTGACTGTATAGGAGAACTGGACTGCATGACACCATTGACTGTATAGGAGAACTGGACTGCATGACACCATTGACTGTATAAGTCACACCCTTTACAAACAGTGGATCTATTTGATCTTGGGATATCTTGCGATACGTGTCGTATCACCAGATCCCTGCTTGTACACACCCCTAAGCAGCGGGCTCAGAACCGGTCCGGACCGGAGGAATCCCACGGTTCTGTTCAAACACAGCCTCACCAGGCCCGGAGGTGGGAGCTGTCCGTGGTGCTGATGACGCATTTTCACACAAAGACAACTTCTCCTTCTTCTCTAAAGCTTCTGTGAAGGAAAGGACTCACCAGAGGATGTGAACAGAGTCCAAAAACTGGATCTAAATGTTCAAGAAAGTCTCACTCTGACAGGAGTTTGGTCCGTTCATGACCTACAGCAGAGGCTGCACTGGAACCAGGTCTTCAAGTAAAATCATGATTTTGATTTAAACGCTGGTTTCACAAACATAAACAGAAGTTCTGTGACTGTAAAATGTCTGGATCTGTGAAAACTCAGTTAAAAGGTCAGAGAGTCGGGTCATGCTTCTTTAAATTGAGCCACACCACTGACTGTATAAGAGAACTGGACTGCGTGACACCATTGACTGCATAAGAGAACTGGACTGACACCAATGACTGTATAAGAGAACTTGAGTGAGCGACACCAGTGACTGCATAAGAGAACTGGAGTGAGTGACACTATTGACTGTATAGAGTACTGGAGTGAAGGGTTTCCACCCCCTCTTGATTCCCCCTGGTGTTCCAAACAGGAAGCACTCCTAAAATCCCGAAGACTTTTATGTTGAAATAACCATCTGATCAGTATCAACATCCTGGATCTGATCATTTTTAACATCTCC
>NW_023418302.1:5074-7257 GCF_002922805.2 Oryzias melastigma | reverse complement strand
CGGAACTTCTTTTTTAGGTGTGGTTTATCACTTTTTAATCCACACGCAGCAGCCAATCAGAGTCGAGCATTCACACGGAGCATGGTATAAAAACAAATAACTAGTCCCAACCGATTCTGAATGTTAGAAGGAAGACACATGTCACTTGTCATTCTTGTCAATGACTTAATTGTTTTTAGCAGATTCAATGACAGCAGCAGGTGAATTGTCAACATTGTGTGATTGCTAACACTAAAAACAATAAAACTTTACTTTGCACTAGAAAGAGGAATAATATTTTTTAACTATCTTTTTCCAGTCCTGAGTGCAACTCTCTCCATCCCACCAGGATCAGATGTGCAGGAAAAAGGTTTGCTGCTCCTGCAAACACAAACATTTCTGCAGTTTCTTTGTCTGGTTCTTAAACCAGCCAACAATGACCTCCTCCCTCCCCCGAGTCCTGAAGAAAGCCGTGCCTGTGCCCCCAGAGCTGATGTTCCTCCTGCCGCAGACAGACGCCCTCCCCTCCCACCCACAACAACTGCAGCCACGGTGTCAGGTGAAAACCAGAACAACTCCAGCCTCGTCTGCTGCTGCTGATCGTGCGAGCTGTGCTGAGAGATTTACAGACTGAGGGATGAACATCGTCTCCTTGTATTTAATAGAACCAGCTGTGACTCGCTCACTGTGAGATCCCAGCAGGAGCTGACACCTGCTGAAAAACACAAAGTCAGTGACACAGTCAGAAAAAAAGCCAGATTATTTCAAAGTGATCCACTTTCAAATCTACACTCTCTCCTTCCAGGTGAGCCATCAGTTAACACTAGAAGTCCCACAGAGCAGCCATTTGGCTTTTCTACCCATAAAACCCACACGGCAGCCAGTTGGCTCAAAGGCTTTTAGCCATTATCCTTAATCAGGTGTGAATTGAGGCTTTTGTCATGTAATAATGGATTGGATTTATCTGCGCTTTTCCAGACGCTCAAAGCGCTTACATTGTATACCCATTATTCATTCACACCTCATTCATACTTGGTGATAGTAAGCTACTATTGTAGCCACAGCTGCCCTGGGGCAGGCTGACAGAGGCGTGGCTGCCAGTACGCGCCAACGGCCCCTCTGACCATCACCGGAACATTCATACGCATTCACACACCAGTGGAGACACACTGGAGGCAAGTAGGGTTAAGTGTCTTGCCCAAGGACACAACGACACTTGGCTGGCGAGAGCCGGAATCGAACCGCCTATCCTTCGATCATTGGCCGACCCGCTCTACCACCTGAGCCACTCTCCACCAAAGGTGGGACCATGCTAAACCACTTCCACTAAACTTGTTTTCATTTTGCCATCTGGGACTTCTAGTGTTAATGTCCTCGAAACTCCACCCCCAGTACTTCCTGCTTACGAAGACGACATTCGTCACTGGAACTGCTCGAATCAGCAGAGTAGCTGGATGAAAGCAGAGCTGGAGTCCATGGGTCTGTGGCCGGGTTCTCCACCTGACAGGGACCCCAATAAGGTGCTGTCGTCAGCCCCCACAACCAGAGCTGATTGACACCATCTATGGCTACTGATCCGTACAGACTACGGATCATCCGTGATGTGTTACACCCCTAGAGAGAACATTAGTACGTCTTACCATCAATCGGATCTCCTAGCGTTTGCGTAGGAAACTGCAGCAGCGCGAGACGTGGTGCGTCAGCAATTAATGGCACTCGCACAACACGTTACTGACGCCTCACTGCCACCAAGTGGTAGGAAGCTGCATTCAGGTCCTGTGGCCCTCATGGCCCACAGATTCAGAAGAGATTTTTTTACCCGGCCCACTAGAGGTTGGCCACAGACCGAGATTGGGCCGTGGCCCCATAGTTAAGAATCACTGCTCTAGACTGTGCTGTAAAGTTTGAGAGGTGGTTCGCAGACAACCCACAATGGCTGGAGAAACTCCCAAAGAGGTTTACCAACCTGCTGCCAGCCACGCTGACTTACAAAAAAGCGATCTGTAAGTTTGTTATTAATGAACTCAGGAGGATGGGCAACTCCCCATCAGAAATGGCAAACCAAATAAATGAAATGGGGGCCGCGGCTGGTCTGGTTGCCTAGGTCCCGTCAGCGCCTGACCAGTGCACCCACGGGAGAGGTGCTTGGGGGCGGGGACTCGGATTTGTCCCTGGGACTGGCTCCTTCTTGGCTCCTTCCTCCT
>NW_023418302.1:542-4748 GCF_002922805.2 Oryzias melastigma | reverse complement strand
CTGGTGGTCTAGTCTCTTGGGTCCCGGTCTCCTGGGCCCGGCAGTCTCCTCCCCACGCCGGGAGTGGGATCCCCGAGATTTAAGATCTGATTTGGGTGGGCTCTGGCCGCAGCTGCTGCCCCGGCGGGGGGTCTTGGCGTGGGGATGGCCGGGCGCTCTCCCCCTGAGTACATTCCATCACTATCCACCTCAGTGAAACATAATCACTCACCTGAGCACAGGTATCAGCTCACCTTAGCACTAACCGTTTGTGTGACAGAATGAAAGTCTTTATCTGAATGGGTTTGTATGATGGAGTGTGTGAGCTGCTGTTACAGTTGAATTGAGTACATGTGTAGTATATGTATAGTATATGTGAGTATGTTTAGTTTAAATGTGGAGACTATTTTGACCAACAAGTGTGTGTGTAACTATAGAGTGTGTGTGTTGACAGGCCCCGCCCATTCTAGTTTATCACTTAGTCCTGGTTGTTTTATGATGGTGCTTCCCTCTGTTGCTACCCTACCTAGGGGTTTAGACTCAATAAATCCCAGTTGTGACAGTAAAATCTGCCCAACACTCTCAGCCTGCATCTGTTGGTTTAGCTGTTGGACAGGACAAGTTAAAAAAAAGAAAAAAAAAAGAAATAATGCACCTGAAATACGAGTGTGCCAATCTGACCTATCTCCTCGCCTATCAAAACGTCATGGACAGCGAGTAGGGGGAGTACGGGCAAAGGACAATATCCAGCTTTGTTAGGCAGGAAACAAAGCCAGCTCCTTTTGGAGAGTACGGGGATTGAGATGGGTGGAACGGCTTTTGTGTTTCTTCCCACTACCTCACAGACTGTCTGCTGCAGGAGTATAAACACCAGGAAGCGTCCATCAAAAAAATGATGCAGGGGACTTCTGGGCAAGCTTTCCGTTCCGACCACACCCGCAAAGTTGCCAGGAAGGTCACGTTTTCATCTGGGACCATGTTCTCATGTTCTGTGATGAACGCAACCTGGATGATTGTGTCGTGGGTGATGCTGCAGTCTGAGAGTGACAAGTGGCTGCAGCCCATGTACGAGGGACTGGCAACACGCTACAACAACGCAGGGGTGGAGAAAGCAAGGTTCCAGTGGGTGGACAGGTGAGACATTCATGCAGAAGATCAAAACTTCAAATGGACTTTAATTGTTAAAAATACCACAATGCTACACACAAATAATTTGTGGCCACACTTGAACTTAACCACATTCAAACACACAATAAAACAATAATAATGATAAACAATAATTGCAAAAAAGGGACTTTTTTTCAGGGACTGCTGTGCAGCCTTTTGTTGTGGGAGAGACACGTGCCGGGGAACATCTAAGCTGGGACTCCTGGAAAACGACAGATAATTGCTGAGGCAACGACATGATGCCTGGTCAACTCCTTCATGTCTAGGTCCCACTACAACGCTGACATCACTATAAAGTTTACTTATTTCATTGCATGAGGCGCTTCCTCCGGGAGTGTGTGTCAGAGCACCACCCCCTGTACAGCTCCTTTGCCCAGTTCCTCTTTGCTGCCTTCTCTGTGGTGGATCAGGAGGACCTGCAGGTGCTCAAGGACGCCTACAGGTTCTGTGCAATTCATCCTCCAAACCCAACAAAGCAGCAAATCCCCCAGCACTGCAGGATCAGGATCCCACATCCCAAAGAACTTGCTAAGAGGGTGGAGAAGGTTTTCCAGCGCTTCCACCTGGCGAGTGACCCAAACGGTCTCCCGCTCTTTAAGCCCTCTAGGCTTAACCACGGGCTTACGCCACTAGCGTTACGGCTATGATTGCGTGCGCCGCGGTCTTTTCTTAAGTTCAAAAGTGCAAGAGGATATTCCACTGCAGGCGTTCACGTCTTGTGTCTGCGGATGCGAATCCTTGGCGGATGCGAATCTTTGTCGTTGGGTTCAAATTTTGACGGACGCCGTAGCTGATCGTCATCCCCTTCTGTGAAGTTGGGGCTATTCACGACTTAAACCGGAAACCACGCGAGCGAATTTAAAGTGCATCCGGTATATTTTCAAAATAAAACAAACTTTCTGCTGAACTTGCTGGTTTCTGCGTGTCGTAAACATTACGTAACTTACGGGTTACACAAAGTGTGTTGAAGCACAGCGTTGTCAGTCATAACCATGGACGACGAGAAGCTGATCATAGAGATCCAGCACTACTCTGTCTGGGCTGAGCTTTCACAGGCTGTGGCTGGAGCAGCAGCCAGTGTAACCCATCGGCTGTAGCTAGTCCAGTCCCGCAACGCAACGGAGCCGTGGCGCTTGCGGTGTAAGCCCGGGGTAAGGTTTGGCGGACTCAGCGGGTCCACATCCTCCGAGGCTGCCTGAGCGATCCTGAGGTGGAAGGAGGCATCTTGTATCACCAGGGTGGAACTCTGCAGCTGAACCATGTGCCAGGGGAAGGAGCCGCAGTTCCTGTGTGGATCCCCATCAGAGGAACATCCCAGCAGGAAGCCTATCACTTCCACCAGGCTAAGTGGGTTACGGGGACAAGGGTGTCACCAGAACTGTTTCAGGCACAAGGCATGAACGGTGTGGCTCGGTAGAACTTCCAGCATCTGGTGGACATGAAGCTGCCCAATCAATCAATCAATCAACCAACCAACCAACCAACCAATCAATCAATTAACTTTATTTATCCATTGGGAACTTAATTTGCAGACCAAACATCAGCACAAGCACAGGCCCAGACATGCAGAACTTTGCTAAAACACATACATCAGCATGAAAATATAAATAAATATGTCAACCAGTAAAATCAGTAAAAACACTAAAAACTATAAACCAACAATCAGTTACAAATGTTTGCCTCCCTGCTGTTTTTGATCCAGCTCTGAATTTGGACCTCAATTCAGTGTCTGAACGGGTCATGGTTGAGAGGAAGTACCCTGCTCTTCATCTTTCAGGCACAGACACAGGAGAGATGTTTGGCCTAGAGTATACAAAACCGAAAACCTGTCCAGTGCCGCTCAACTGAGACAAAAACAAATCCAGGTCTGAGCCTGCTCCCACTGAGACTCTACATCCTCCATCCAGCCCACTCACTCCAAGGTCGGAGCTTCCTCTTCCCACACCGGAGGCTGCAGCCAGGATCTTTCAGTTCTCCTCTCAGCTGGTTGACTCTCCAATTGAAGATCGAACAGTGCAACCACAAACCAAAATAGGTAAATATTTATACAAGCAAAAACTCTTCAACTAATTCCCAAAAAGTGATACATATCCCGGTACATCAAACACCTCTCCAAACTCCTGAACATGGCCACATCCCTGAACACCAGCCCAGAAAAGCTCCAGGACCGACAAAGGCTGTGGCAGTTACTCACATCAGGAAGTGAAACCACCAGTGTCCCAGTTGTGCAGATGTCTGGTCGTATCACTATTCCACCTCCACCTGCTCAAGCTTCCACCACAACTCTGACCCATGAAGCTGTGGAAAAAATAGTTCAAAACATCCTAGAGAAGCAGCAGCAGCACGAACAACTGTACTCGCAAAAAAAGCCCCAAACTAAAAAGTGCCTTTCCTGCGGCCAGCCCAAGCCCAGATATGAAAATGATGGTTCCTCCATCCACTTTTTCTATCAGCAGGGACCCGTCAGGTATTTCTACTACTCTACAAAAGTCCTTTAAACATATAACGCAGAGGGCCTGACAAACCCCAAAATGGCATTTGAAGAGTTTTTGAAGACAGAATTCTTCCAGCGGGAAATTGAGGCGACAAAGAAGAAGGTGGAGGAGAAAAAACAACTCAAAAGGAAACGGTCAGAAACTGTTGCACCTGCTGGCCTCAAGTGTTCATTCTGCAAGCTCCCTCTGAAACAAGGGCCAGACAGACAGTCCTCATATCCACACCAACTTCCCAGGAGTGATGGGGAAGAACATCTACTGCACGGGTAAAGTTTTCTCCCTCTATAGAGAAATGGGAATGAAGAGTGAGATGTCCTGGAGCAACTTTCCGAAGTCCAAATATTACAAAATGGAGAGGCAGCGATGGGAGGAAGAAAAGAAAAAATGAATAACAAAATGGGCTTTTTATCTCATTTGTAAATATGTATATATGTAAAAATGTACGCTAGGTTGGGTAGTAAGGAGGGAGAGACTGATCTGTACAGACTAGCAAGGCAGAGAGATCAAGATGGGAAGGACATGCAGCAGGTTAGGGTGATCAAGGATAAGAATGGTAATGTGGTGA
>NW_023418302.1:0-237 GCF_002922805.2 Oryzias melastigma | reverse complement strand
ATAAGGGAGATGTGCAGAGTTGTGGTAACTACAGAGGAATAAAGCTGATGAGCCATACAATGAAGATGTGGGAAAGAGTAGTGGAAGTCAGACTAAGAGCAGAAGTGAACATTTGTAAGCAGCCGTATGGTTTCATGCCAAGAAAGAGCACTACAGATGTAACATTTGCTCTGAGGATGTTGATAGAGAAGATCAGAGAAGGTCAGAGAGAGCTCCACTGTGTCTTTGTAGATCTGG
>NW_023418301.1:5298-7216 GCF_002922805.2 Oryzias melastigma | reverse complement strand
CTTATTTCCAATACAATTAAAAAAAATTCTTATAAAATTTTACACAGATTCTACCCCAAAACGTATTTAAAAAGATTTAAACATGATATTGACACGTTGTGTTCCTTTTGTAAATGTTCTCAAGGAACAGTGACTCATCTATTTTGGCATTGCTCTTTTTTACAATCTTTTTGGCAAATTTTCTGTGATTTCTTTTGTTCTAAGTTTGCTCTGTCATTTTCTTTACTTTCGAAACATGTACTGTTTCCACCAACATAAGAATTTAGCATTTCAATCTTTAATCAATTAATTCATTTCTCTTTCTAAATTTTACATCCAAATGCAAATGTTCTAACAAATTCCTAAAATGTCCTTATTTCTGGTGGAGGCCAAACTATATGTTGAATCAATATTTAAAAAAACAAAACAAAACAAAAGGCTGTTAAATGTCTCTAAATTTGTTCTCAATACAAAATAATTCAAAAATGTAAACTCTGCAATTTCTTTGACCTTAATTTTATTCACTTACTGTGTGGCGTTTCTTGTGTATTTCTACCCCTGGCATTTAAATTTTTATTTTACTTTATTTTGTGTTAATTTTATTTTTAATAGTGTATAATGTTTGTATTCACGCACATGGCTATTTTGCACTTTTTTCTGTATTGAAATTGATGTTTGCAATAAAGTTATGGGGAAAAAAACTTACCAAAAAAATTTGTTAAAACAGGCATAATACCGTGAGACACTCAACCAAATGTAATGTATTAATTCATTTTATTCAGCTACTATTTAACATTTGTGATATTTATTATGTTTACATTCAATTTAATGATTTTTCTGTGAAGTAAAGGGATACATGCCCCTGCCCTTTGGGTCCCCGCGTTTGAAGCACCACATTAAAAGGAACGAAGCTGACACGGAACTATGACGCGATGGTTTGTTTCTTACGGACGCTTAACCTGAGCACTTGAGACGTATTCTGAAGGCAAGCGGGGGGCTTCTCGACTGCATTGCTAGCGTTTGTTTCCCGTTTTTCAGTGGGTCAGTGCTCCTTATAATTCCTGTTAACACGTAAAGTAAAGCTGTGACAGAAGGTGATAGAAATGTGTCGTTTTGACCACATTTAGACCTGGAAAAGAGATTAGTTTCCCTGAGTGCTGTCCAACAGGCTACTGAACCCTGAATTCAGTCTGGCAGACTTTTTTTAAATTCCAAAACTGTTCAATTTAGGTAAAAAATGTTTTTTTTAATAGACAGGGGCAATAAATGACAATATAGCAATGTGGGGGGTGCTTGTTTTGATTTTTACGGAAGCTCAGAGCTGCCACCTATTGAAAATAAAAAAATCGGCATATCACGTAATAACGTGATAACGTGATATATTGTTCTTACAATATAGTATCACGTTCTTAGAATATAACTTTATTGTTCGTACAATATAGTATCACGTTCTTACAATTGTTGTGGAAAAATGTGAAATCCGATGGAAGAGCAGACACATCTTAAGATTAACACAAGTGTTTAATAACAACATCAGAAAAATACACGCGGTGCACAGGCATGTAGGGAAGGCTCTGTCATAGAGTGTTCCAACGAACTGACGGGACCCAAGCGTTTTTATAGAGCTGGTCAAACCCCCTTCAAAGCAATGGTCAGGACATGTCACATGGCCACATGGCCTTATCTCAGAGGCCTCTGCTTTCTGCGTTTGTCTCGGAGTCAACATGTTATTTATGCCTTTACACCCCTTGGTTAAGGAGGATGTCATTTAAGGAACCCTTTGGGAATGTTTACATTCAATCAGCATCCTGCCCTCCTGCTGGAGGCAGTGCATTGTAAACCCTTTCATCTTAGCTTGGTAAAGGAAGCAGGAGACGGCACTTGCATTTGTTCCTAAAAGGTGAAAAGGTCATCTGTAGGCTACAGCTTGGATTAACAT